>NC_134012.1:9511710-9746710 GCF_047716275.1 Strix uralensis | reverse complement strand
AAGGACAGACATGTCATCTTAATGGATGTGTCATTTTATTAAGGTATGTAGCTTTTTTCTCCTCATTTGAATATGCAAGTTTGTCCATCAAGCACATTTTTATTGTGCAGGGCACAGAATATTTGACTTACATGCATTTTGATATGTGTGATACTTAGTTTTAGTTTCATTATGAAGTGTAATAACCACTGTCAGTGTAAGAACATGACACTTTACACTGGATATCCTACTGGTCCTAAATGAAGATTTATTATTACTTGTAATTAAGCTGGCAAATAAAAAACATGTGGTCTTTAATTTTCTGATGTATGCTATAATAGAGTGAAAGTCTTAAGCTTCCCAGAGACAAATGTTGGTACAAAAGATCAAAACCACCACTGCTAAATACAGGATTTATGATATCATTGATAAATGAAATGTACACCAAAAGAAATAGCAAAAATAATTAAAAAAGAAATCCCCTTCTCTCAACTCATACATGGAAGGAAGACGGAATGGCTTCAAAAGAAAGCTACAGTATACAATTAAGGATTCTAATTGCTACATCAAATTACAAAGGTAAGTAGCTCATTAAAAGATCTTTTAAAACTTCATTTCTATAGTATTAAAAAATACATGTATAACAATTATATAGGAAGTTATGATCCTGACACGTTTTCGGTGAATCACACTTAACCTGGATGCTAGTGTAACATAAAATGTAGTAATAACAACTAACACAGGTCCTTTTCCAATCATAAGCCCTCAAATTGTCATAAATCCAGTTGTATTATTTATTGGATGTTTTTTCTCACTGACACTCACCCTGCAGTGATTATGAGTGCCTTGATATTTATTTTACAGACAATCTAGTACAATTTGTTTTATTGAACTGAATAACATTGATGAGGGCACCTGTATGAAAATCAATGAATTTAAAGACTTTGCAAATCTTGTGAGAAGGCCAGGGGTTTTCATGCTAAGCTCCCATTTTGCGGGTGAATGACTGTGGACAGTATAGCATGACAAAGTAATTCATGTTGGAAGAGACTTCTGGAGGCCACCAGGTGCAATCCCCTGCTCAAACAGAGTCAGGTGGCAGGTTGCTCAGGGCAGCACGGAGCCAGGTTTTGATTCTCTTCAAGCATGGAAACTCCACAGACTCTCTCCTCTTCCATATACTGTCAGAGTACTTATTTTTTTCCTCACATTTAGTTGGAATTTCCCTCATTCTGTCTTGTATTTTTTACCTGTCATCCTATCCTGTCATCCGCACGTCTGAGAAAAGTCTGACGCCAACTCCTCTGCACCCTACCTTTCAGTAACTACAGGCAGAAATGAGGTGTCCTTTTACCCTTCTGTACCGGGTCTGGCTGAGCCAGAATTGGTTTTCCCCTGTAGCAGCCCTCATGGTGCTGTGTTTTATGCTGGGAGCTGGCAGGGTGTTGATAGCACACTGGTGTTGTGGCTACTGCTGAGTAGTGCTTACACAGCACCAAGGCTCTTTCTGACATTTCCCCCCCCACAGTGGGACGGGGTGGGCAAGATCTTGGGAGGGGACACAACCAGGACAGCTGACCCGAACTGACCAAAGGGATATTCCATACCATATGACGTCTGCTCAGTATAAAGCTGGGAGAAAGGAGGAAGGGGGTGGGGTCACCCTTGGTCCTCCGAGGCAACCACTACGCGTATTGGAGCCCTGCTTCCTGAGAAGGCCCGACATCGCCTGTTCATGGGAAGTAGTGAATAAATCTGTTTTCTTTTTTTTGCTTCCGTGCATGGACCTTTGCTTCGTTTTGCTTATATTAAAACTGCTGTTGTTTTACCCACAAGGGTTGTTGTTTTTTTTTTTTTTCCCATCTTATTTTCTTTCCCCTCTTAGCCCTGTTGAGAAAAAGGGGAAGGGGGGGGAAGTGATAGAGCGACTTGGTGGGTACCTGGCATTTAGCCAAGGTCAAACCACCACACCTTCTCTTCTTGATAATGCTTAAAAACAGTTCCCTTGGCCTTTTTGCATATGTCATGTTTTCCAGTCTCCTGACTATCTTGGCTCTTAGCTGTATTTGCCTCCATCTGTCATTGCCTTTTTTATACTGATGAGCCCAAATCTTGATATAGATCAAGAGTCCACAATTGCAGATCTCTGGTACAGAGACAGTTAAATAAAAATCTGAATTCCAATAGCAGTTTAAAAATCTGGTTTAATATATGACAGTAATGATTATGTTTTTATTTAATCATGTAAATGTGCCATACAGGATCCTTTTCTATCTAATGCACAATCCCACAGTGCTGTCTGGTCATTGGTATCTTCAGATGAACATGCCTGTCCTTGTGGAGTTTGTTAGGCCATGGTCATTGCAACTGATGGAGGAAGGAATCAATTCCCTAGCTGACTATGATCTTGCTTCAAAGATGAGTATTTGTGCAATAACATTGACACTGACAAAACTATAACAAAGCAATAATGTAAAAATTGGCATAGTAGTTGGACAAAGCCCATCTTGACAACAGTCCTGTCTCTAAAACAGACTAATCGTGTCTACACAGAAAAAGAGCACAGAAAAACCCCAGGATATATGTCCCACCAAAATTTCTTCCTAATACACAAAAGTGGGAAATATTGCGTTAACTCCTTGTAAATCTGTTGAAGTAATTTCTCTAAGAAAAGAGGTTTCTTTATAGTTAGAGAGAATTGGAACTCTGCTGAAGACCTTTCAGTAGATTTGTCTGGCAATCTTCATAATTCTTCTTAGGAAATGCTAGTTCATCTAGAATGAAAAATGTTCCAGAAACACACCTTTTTCAATACATTTTTTTTTTTTAAACTCAGGCTGGACTTTTGGAGAAAACTAGAACTAGATAGATCCTCTCAAATTTACACACATAAGGTATTTTTAACTAATGATGCAATTCATCTACTCCAACTTTCAATGTCTGAAAGTTAAATATCAAAGTCTGGACTGCTTACCCGAGAAACTGCCTATAAAAGGAGGTTCATTTTATACTAAAATTGATATACAGCACCAGTCAGATGGATCAGCATGTCTCTACTTTTTTCCATTGGTTATACAAACAGCCTAAGGTCACTAGATCAGACTCACAAGTTCAAATTTTAGATGTGTAAAATTAAGAAAGGTGAATATCAGTATAAGCGTCCCAAATTCCAGTCTCTACTGCAAAGTACATGTTTCTTTCCACCAAAAAACCTTTGGGAGATCTGTCTTTCTAATGAAAAAGAAAATATATTGGAAAGAGTTTTGTCTAGCACTTTAAAAAAATATCTTTTGAATCTCAGGGTGTATGGGATAAAAAAGTTATTTTTATATTAATCTGTCACACTTAGGCTTTTGGCCAGTAAATTTAGCAGAGCATCTTCTAAATATTAATAATACAGAAGCATTGAGACTCTAAAATCATCTAGTTGTCTATATTAATATTAGAATATTATGAAAATAAAGTTCCTTTTTTTTTCTGCAGTAACACATTATCATATGAGTTTACTGACTGTAAGACAGTGTCAGTAAAACAAGATTTTATCATTCACAATAACTTTTTTACTATATGAGTATGATACAGTGCTAGTAAAAAGTAATGGAAAATTGTGAGGATGATACATTCCTCATTCCTAATGTCAGGATAAAATTTCTGCAATATATTTTAAAAAATTGAGCTCTTAAAAGATGCATGGGAAGAATGTTTTATTACAGCTGTGACTGCCATGTCATCTGCAGGAATAAAGTGAGATCGCTAAAACAAGTGTTCAGCTTTGACAGGTGAAGCATCAGTCTGATGGTTGATTGTTTCTTTTGCGTGCAGCCACCATAACTTGTTAGGAAAACGTTTTAGCTAATCTTGAGTGCAGCAGCTCTTGTTGCCAAAGATCAGCAGATATACTAAAGTAATGTCAGATGCCCACCTTGTGGCATAGAATACAACCAATTTATTTAAACTACTGTCAAAAATAAGTATGGATTTTTTCCTGATAATTTTAAATCCTCAGTTTCTCATTAACTGTTTACTGTGATTTAAAAACAAAAACCAGTGATGGAAACAGTGAGAAAACAACACTTATGCAAAAATTAAAAAATATTTTGTATTTGAAAGCTCCCAGGAGAATCTCAGGTTACTTGTACTATCCATTGTATCTTTTAAATATAGGTGAGAAGTACCATTTACCGCAAAGGCAGGTTTGCTCAAGTTACACTCCCTGACACTGCTATCCAGCAATAGGCTTAGAAATATGCAACAAGAACAAGAAATTACAGAATCACAGAATCATCTAGGTTGGAAAGGACCTTGAAGATCATCTAGTCCAACCGTTAACCTAGCACTGACAGTTTCCAACTACATCATATCCCTCAGCGCTAAGTCGACCCGACTCTTAAACACCTTCAGGGATGGGGACTCCATCACTGCCATGGGCAGCCCATTGCAATGTCTAACAACCCGTTCTGTAAAGAAATACTTCCTAATATCTAGTCTAAACCTTCCCTGGTGCAACTTGAGGCCATTCCCTCTTCTCTTATCGCCCATTACTTGGTTAAAGAGACTCATCCCCAGCTCTCTGCAACCTCCTTTCAGGTAGCTGTAGAGGGTGATGAGGTCTCCCCTCAGTCTCCTCTTCTCCAAACTAAACACCCCCAGTTCCCTCAGCCGCTCCTCGTACGACCTGTGCTCCAGACCCTTCACCAGCTTTGTTGCCCTTCTCTGGACACGCTCGAGTCATTCAATGTCCTTTTTGTAGTGAGGGGCCCAAAACTGAACACAGTCATCGAGGTGCGGCCTCACCAGTGCCAAGTACAGGGGTAAGATCCCTTCCCTGTCCCTGCTGGCCATGATATTGCTGATACAAGCCAGGATGGCATTGGCCTTCTTGGCCACCTGGGCACACTGCTGGCTCATGTTCAGCTGGCTGTCAATCCACACCCCCAGGTCCCTCTCTGACTGGCAGCTCTCCAGCCACTGCTCCCCAAGCCTGGAGCACTGCTGGGGGTTGTTGTGGATGAAGTGTAGCACCCAGCATTTACAGTAGGTTGTAAAAGTACTTCTTATGGTGAATTCTATTTTATAAATTAACTAAAGATTTTATTTTCTGTTTTTCTATGCTTCTAGGGTTATCTTCAACGTTGTGCCTTCTCTGCTACAGTGGAAGCCAGATATTGTTTAAAAGATATTTCAGCTGTTTATTTTGACCTGCTTTAGAAATATTAAAGTTGGAGAGCGATATAGAAAGAGATTTAAACCACAGTATCTTGGAATGACCCAGACTGTAGCCAGCCTTGTTCACATATCTATTACCTTAACCTTGTATATTTTTCTGTCTAGCTTTCCAGTTGAACTTAGCTTTATCTGAGGATGTATGTTGATACATCCTTCATTTAGTACATTTGCCTTTCCAGTTGTAATATATACTTCAGAATAAAAACAGTGTTGAACACTCTTTACCTCTATATTGTAGGTTGGTCACAAAAGTCTATTCACAGGTTCCTTTGGGAAGCTGTGACCTCACAGCTAAAATTCATGTTTCTCTTAGGATCTCACATAAGCTGAGCTAAAGCAGCTGGAAATTCGTATACCATTGCTAAAGTAAAATTTTCTTTTTGCACTCAATGAGCAGAAAGCCAGTTAATCCTGAATGATCTATAAGCAAGCCACTTCCATCTTTGTAGCACAAAGCTGTCTGAAATTTAACACAAATTAAGAAAGAGAAAATGGCAAAGTGTCCCTTTTTCTCATTTAATGTTACTCAGTAGACATTCAGAAATATATTTCGATTGACTCATTTTCCTTGTACTTTTCCTCACTTATGGTTTCAGTATCATTGTTTTGTGGTTAATCCACTAGTTCTAATCATTGAAACATTGTCACGGATGAAAGTATTGACACGGTAATATTTAGTAAGAAATCTAGGTTTATTAATAACTAACAGCAATTTATTATTATAAAATAATTCAGAAATACTAAAAGAAAGAAAAGCGACTTATTCAGATTCTAAAATGACAAGATTCACACTAACTTACTTAACGGTACCTATATATATATATACACATGCATGCACATAACAAAATGGACAAACATACAGAAACAAAGGTGTTTGGATTCAGTAGAATCAACACAGAACGGACATACACACACAGAAACAAGGGTACGTACCCCCCCCCCCCCCCCCACACACACACACACAGAGTAAAGAGAAGCTAGCTCAAAGAAAATTTCCCTCTTGAGTTTAGAGCAAATACTCCCAATGCCTTGGCATTCCTCAACGGGCGATAATTGAGACTCGAGCGGGGGACTTCGCCCTGGCCTTCCATCTGGAGCAGACGACACCTTAAGGGTTTGGTACCTGAGAGGCGTCCCAGCTCAGGGGAGATGCTGGTCACAGGCCCACTGCGATCCAGGAGAGCTCAAAGGGTCTCCCTGGTGGTCACAGTTTATAGGGTCCAAGATAATTGACTTTTGTCAAATACCTTCTGGTGCCTTCCAGCAGTTACAAAGGAATTTGATTAATGTGCGACTCTGTTATTGTTCCCATTTGACCACATCCCAGGCACAGGTGTGCCAGGCCCTTAGGAGTTGATGGGCCATTTTAACCATTTCCGAGCAGCCCAACAAAGAGGGGCGGGGGGGGGGGGGGGGGGGGGGGGGGGGGGGGGGGCGGGGTGCGCGGTGTAAGAATTGCACCACCACAAACATGAGTTGTGGTAAGAAATTCCTTAAAAGGTAAATTTGACATAAAATTTTTCATTAACAGATAGCCTGTGTTTCCCATAAAACATACAAACTCAGACATGGAAAGGGGATGCAATGAGCTTTAGTGAAACGGATGCCCCATACTGCTAAACAGCCCTGTATCAAAAAGCATGTGGAATCAAGCTTTCTCAGGAAATGACTGCTACTAATTTACAAGCCAGAAAAATACCAGGGTGCATGTGTACATGTTCTCTGCATGCCAACACTGGGTTATAGTGAAGCCTGCAAAAAATTTAGGAAACTACTTGAGACTTAAAAAAATTAAATAAAATCTGTTCAAAGCTCAGAGGAAGCATTTGTTGTCTGTTGTTTGTTTGAGCTGACTCAATAATCCCACCTTCAAGCCAGAGACCTTTTTTCCCAAGAGGCAGATACCTATTGCCAGCCCAGTTGTGGCTACCTTACTCATCATGGTTGGGAAAAGAAAATTGAATGTTTTCAAAGAGTTTTCTATTGAATATTTTAAAAGTTTAGCAAGAAAACTACTAATGCAGAAGTGATTTGGCTTTTTTTTTTGGCTGTCATTTTTCTTCTGATGAGTCCCTGCAACTCACTTCTCCAAAAATGTATGATCAGTAGGAAAAGAAGAAAAGCCTCCACTAGTTAAACTTTATATGAAAAAAGTTTTTGTTTCCTTTCTGAAAAGGAAATCAGAAAAAAAAACCCTGTTGTGTTTTGTATAACTTGATGGATAGATTAGCTTCAAAGGGAATATAAAAGATTACTGATAACAGGCAGCGAACAGCTGCATCTGTACATGGCTGGGATTTTAGCTGTGACCCTAAGGTTTTAGTCCATTCAGACTTGCTGCAGTTTTCAAAGGAATAAACTCAATAACATGTTGCCAAATATATCTATTTTAATGCCAGTAATAGAAGATATATGATTTATTTACCATTCTTACTCCCTTTTGCATGTAACAATATATCAAGTATTTAATATTATCTGAGTTGCATTTCCTAAACCAGTGATTTTGATCTTAATGTATTTAAATAGGAATCCAGTAACTAACTTTTGTAGGTTTAGTTAGAAATCGTGGCATAGAACATCTCCTCTTCGCTTGCTGGTGGTCTGCACTTAATCTCTAGATACATCAATAAAAGGCTTATGTGTTTTGTATAGGTTCATTGTTGTCTAGGAGAGGGAAGGTAATTGCAGTACTTTGAAAGGAAACACGGACAAGTTAGTTCTCCAGAGGGATAGTGTCCAGTTCCAGCCCTGCAAGAAATACAAGAGTAATATCCCTTCCTTTGTTCCACATTTGAGCTAAGGCAACAAACATAGTTAAGTATAAAAACTTCATAAAAAAATCCACCTGATTCTCATTTGCCATTTGTTTCAATTCCCATATTCCTTTCAGTTTGTTATCTTTCAGTCTTTCTCTTTATTCTTGCTTTCTAGTGTAATGGTCTCGTCTTCTGTCTTCAGATTCTTCTTCCTCCCATTTGCATGCTTTCTTACATGTTGTCCCTTTTTTTTCCATTTTCTGCTTGTCATTGTTCATTTCCATACCTTGCTTCTTGCTGCATGGCCTGAGAGTTTCTCCTTAATTTTCAGATGTGTACATGATCAATATCAATCCATTTCTTTGGACTCTTTTCCTTACCTTTGTCCCAAGTCTCAGTGTGTTTTACCCTTTTGCAGTTCTAATGTAATTTCTACACAAAGATATCATATTGTCTCAGAACTTCCTTTTCTGTCACCCCTTTGAATACGTAGGAAGGCTCCAAGCACATCACAGAAAGGATGGGCTTTCACATGAGCTTGCATGATCTCAAGCCTATAAATCTGGCAGCAGTTCTAAACTCATTTTTTTCTGGGCATCACACTGACTTCTGGCATTATGGGCTTCAAGCCATGTTAAGGACAGTTCTATCACACCGGGCTTAGTTGCTTTTTTCAGCTGATACAGCCACCAGTGTGGGTAAAAGGAAGTAATCAGTCATAGAGGTTGACAGCCTAATATGAAGAAAGCCTCTGCCAAGAATAAAACTTTATGTGCATTATCTGCAGTAAACAGAAAAGCAATAATAACTCTTTACAAGAAATTTGGGCAAGTCATGGCAATGTCTACTGGTCCAACACAGCTGTATTTGAAAGTTCAGACAGAGGATTCATAGTTTCCTCTACAACAAGGAACACTTTGCATAGCTGCAAGTAGACTCAAAGCTGCAAATGCCAGAGCTCTGTTTGTGTGGATGTTCTGTGATGGTTCAGGTAGGAGAAAAGTGGTCCAGGTGTGCTACTAGACAGCAGGTTTAGGGAGAGTAACAGATAGCTCAAAGTGGCTATACCAAAGTTCTTGGTAATTTTCAGAAATGACACTTGACCCTGTGCAGAGGGCAAGCATGAGTCTTGTGTATCCTGATGTGATTAATTGGGTCTTCTGCTTTCTGTGGTGTTCTGAATTTTATTAAGCATTAATATGGTTCAAAAAGATAACAAGAAAGTCCTTATAACAAGAACCCCAAACTCTCCGTTTATTGCTTTTCAAACCCAGACAGTGTTATCATAGCACTGATATTTGAACATCCCAGTTAGAAAAGCAGCCTTTGAAGTGCCATGTAAACTGGGGCCAAAGGTAAACATAAATGAGAGAGACTACTCTGCATGTTGAATACAATTTGCATTTGATAATTTTGCTGCCATTTCCTGTTGTGTGTATTATACTTTATACTAAAACAGTTGTGATGTAGTGCCCTGTTTACACAGTGTGCTTCAGAGTATGGACTCCTGACTTTGGTACTATGATTTCAGCACTTCATTCAACCTAAACTCTCTGGGTAAGAAGGCAGCCTTTTTCAGACTATTGTGACTCTCTTTGGACAGTGAATATATGGTTTTGAATATGTTTTAGAACTTTTCTTTGAATGTAAGGATTGCTCCAGTTCTTCTTTCCCTTTTTATTTATTTCTTATGTTACATGTAAAAATATTTCAACCTGCTAAATTTTTCACCATTTTTTTAACTGACTTTGAGTTCTCTTGTTACTATTCTTTCTGACACTTCTTCTCTAGCTGTTTTTGTCACTATGGGCTTGGGATAAATTAAATTTTACCTGGTCATATAGACTATTTCATATTATTGATGAAACATTTGATAAGCTTATAGAGAAAAATCCAGGGAAAGATGTGGAAACCTGCAAGTCAGGCAATGTGGCATAAGCTTTTAGCTATTTGATCCCCAGACTGGAGCTTTAAAACTAAAGTTAGACACTTAGGTTTCTAAAAAAATTATAAGAGGTAGGCATTAAGAATCACATCAACAATTCAAGCTGAATGAGAAGATGATAAATAGGAGTTGCTGAGAACATCTCCTGACTTCCCACCACCCCTGTGGAACTTAGGTACTTGGATCAGATCTCTTCAGTGTATTTGATTTCCTTCTGTGTGGTTAGAAGACATAGCAGTGGTGTTCCCTTTAGGGCCCTACAGCAAAACCAGCATATGTTGACCCCTGGGACAACACCCCTCATGTTGTTACAGCATGTAAGTCTCCTGTCTACCTCTATTGTAAGACCTAGGCCTTTTGAAGAAAGGAATGCAAGGTTCATGGAGCCAAGGCATTAGAATTAAAGGAGCGTCAATCACATAGTCATTGGTGCATTCATTTAAGAGTGGGAGTCCTGGATTTTAGTCTTGACTTCCCTTGCTTCTTATGCATTTAACATTAAAGTGAATCTTGGAAATGCAAAGGCACCATGTCGCTTTTTTGCCCTGTTTCAAGCAAATGGTGTGGTATGTAAACCTCTCCCTCCCTTCTATGTACCTGTATTGTAAAGAGGTCCTTATCTTGATTAGTGGAAGAGATGGATCTGAGTCCACTCAGGTCAAGGAATTTTTTCCTGGATGAGGGCATTAATGCCTATCCTATTCTTTAAAGGCTGTAGCCTCTTCTACCTCCTCCTGGTATTCTGGTGCATTTTATAGAGAAAGCAGCTAACGCTATCTTTTACAAAGAGTCTGAAAGTCTAGAATCCAACTGTCTTAATAGGGATAGTAGATATCTGTTGTGTTTAAGGTGAGGCTAAATTTGGTAAGAGATTAATCCCCCTGCGTTCTAGCCGATCCTCAGAGATTAGAGGGGCTAGGGGTGGCTGGACTTATCTCTTAATAGGTATGCCAATTGGGGCCGTGACTATAGGCCTGACACCAGATGCACAAACAGCCCATGTGCTGTAGGTCCAATTGCATTCAAGATAAGCAGTTAGGTTCACGAATAGTAGGGTTTATTTTTTATGCAACATTTATAGATTCTTTAAGATTGCCTGTGATAAATGCACAAACTGCAGGTTGGTTATATAGCACTACACACAAAAAGGAAAATGATTGCAATCACACACACACTTAGTTCCCAGGTAATCACTTATCGTAGCCAAGGGAATCTTACCAGAAGGCATCCCTTCTGGGGAGGGGGACAGAGAGCACAAACCCGTCGATCTGTCCCTCTGATTTGGTGTCGGATTATTGTCCTCCCCAGTTAAGTACAAACTTGGGGTAGTATTTATCATAGCATGTATTTGTGAGTGCGTGGGACTGTGGTCAAGCCATTATCTCTTGAATAACGACACAGCACATTCCCTGGTGTGATGGGTGCACTGTTTTTTTGTGGGAGAAGAGGAAGACAAGGTGGCAGACTACTGCAAAACAGTCCTCAAGAGGAGATAAGTGAAAGAATGGAACCGCGCGGCCTCCATCTCACTTCGCATTCCTCCTTGGTGCTACAGCAAACACAAATCACTGGATCTTCATCCTGTCCTGCGTTTGTTCTGGGCATCATGTGTCAAGGAAATGTGTGTTTTTCAGATTTTTCATTGTTTTGCTTTTACCACACTTCCAACACGTAACAATATCATACTCTGAACTAGTTGTCTAAGATCCCTTTACAGTCAATAGAGAGAACTGGGAATTTATAGGGCTTTGGGGACACTAAGGCAAAAAATAAGGCTGATGAGCTACATTCTGTAAGTGTTTTGTTGGTCACAAATGGAACTGAGGGTGAATATCTCAGTCACGGACATCTAAATTATATAGCCTATGGCTAGGTGGGTTAAATCCCATTCAGAGGATCAAGCATGCCTGCTGGATTACGCACCTGGAGAAGCAAAATTATAGGCCTTTCTGGATTGCAGTAGACTAAGTGTGAAGTACCTAGAAAGCTCTAGTTGGTTGCTGAAATCAGGAAAATAACCAGCAGTTGAATCTCATTTTTTGACTGAAGCATCTGAAGTCTGGTTGTTCAAGGTGTCTAAATCCCAAGGTATCTGGACTTTGATTATAGTGATAAACCTAGCTATCACTGAAGTTCAGAAAATGGGTTTAGTCCTTTGTTTTTGCTGTAAAGGACTTTGCCCTGACCCTTATCCTCCCCATTTTTTTTTATTGTTATTGTATAACGCTGTAACTGACCTGCCCTCATACACCTCTCAGTTCATATATTTTTTTACACTTTGTTGTGTCAAAATTAAATGGAGAAAAGGGAAAGAAAACCATGTGAATAAACAAATGCAGTGCTATGCTTTGGAAACAGTTTCCCTGCACATTACCCATATTCAGAGTTATGATCCTTAAATAGGCAAAGAACACAGCAAGACATGTTTCTATAACTAATAGGTCATTTTATATTTTCAGTATGAAAATAAGTAGCTTAATGGATAAAGGATGAATTCTGTTGAAAGTAAATTGTGGAAAGATATTTTCAAAAATACGAACAAAAATTGATATGAAAGAACAGTATTACACTAAGATTAATACAATTTATTATGCTTGTAGAACAGTACACAATTTGTCAGAAGCTCAGTGTACTTTAAATTAAAAGCATAAAAAACATAAACACCATCTATTTGGGGAGCTGACCTTCAACATATGAAAACTGGTTCTCCTTTTGGGATAGTCTGATGCATGTCAATTCTTTTAAAGGTTCTTTTTTTAAAAAAAGCTTGAAATTATCCTTACTAAATTAATAAAGACTAGCATTTCCAAGAAGCACATGGGAGTGCGGACTTCAGTCTTTCTGAAACTGGACAAGAGCTCTTGGATACTTTTGATAATCCAACCCAAACAGCTAACTCAGCAGGCACTTACAAGTGGTTATACTGTTTTTCACTTGGAGTAATCCACATTAATTAAAGGCAGATTTATTTGCTGGAATCATGATTGCTGGCCCAACCATTTAAAAATTTAAAACTCAACATAAAGATGAGATAAAATTCAGTTTAAAAGGAATTAATTAACCTCTCTGGTCTTCTCCCCAGTGTTATATATTAATCCTTATATTTGATCAGAATAAATGCACTGTATATACTTTTTGGAAGAGAAAGACAAAGATGAATACTATAGTTCAGTTTGTAACTAGAAGTTATTGGTCATTCTTCTGTTCGCCGAAGTGTTCCTAACACCATGATGTTATTTGAGGACTGAATCTTGATGTTGGGCAAGAAACAAAATGAAGAGCAGGAGAGGGAGATGGCTTTTTTCTGTCTGTATAAATTCTCAGGAAACCATTATCTGCATGCAGCGGGATGTGAAAACAGAGAAATCTTCCCCAGTTTTGCTATCAAGTCAAACCCTGAGCTCAAGTTGTTAAATATTAGTGATGCCTGGGAGTGCATTCTGGGCCCATGCTAGAGGAAAGATGCTAACAGAGTTTCATGTGGGATTTGACTGTGAGTTGCTCAGTGTGCTCCCAGATGTCTGTGCCTCCCAAGGTGTGTGCTGATACTCCTGGTATAGGGGGATTTTAACAAAAAAATTTCCTTCTCTTTCTCTGAACTCCATCAGATTATATACACAGGGCTCACTACTCTGTTTGCACATGGTCCCCTCTGTGTTTTGAAGTATTATTCCAGTAATAATAGTAAAGGAAAACAGATACTGTGTTCCCATTTCAGAATGATGTTTCTTCACTAGAACTGGTGCAGAAAAATGCAGAATCCTTTTGTGTGAAAAGGAAATCAAACATAAGCCTTCACTTTTTCTTTCTTTTTTAATAGGATGATTTGTTTTCTTATGGGTAGTTTGGAGAGGGTGTGAAAAATTTCCAGACGCTCACAGAAATTCACTAGAATTTTTTGCTTTTGCTTTATTATATATGCCTGGCATACATCTTTGAAGGTTAGTAAGTAGGGTAGTTCATACACATAGCCAACCATTTGTAAGGAATATTTGCTTTAGATAAGAACATATTATCCAGGTTAGATTACATTTCTTTTAGCCACTAAAGAAATATATAATATGAGTTCAATAAAAACTGATGTATCCAAGACAACTTCCCATAAACATTTATTTTTGAGATTTACATATCTGGTACCTGAAGTGCTAAGGCTTGAACAACAGGCCCAAGCCTGAGTTGACCTATAGATTAATCCTGTATATTTTATAACTGATAACCATTGTGCTAGTAGGTATTGCACTAAGTTATAACAACCCACTTATGCTGGTGTAAAAGTGCTAAAGTATTGAAATACTGCAGCCTGAACAACAGGCCCCAAGCTGAAGCTGCTAACTTAGCATGTAGTCATTAGTAAAATATGTAAACTTGCTAGTGACAAACAAAATATAATCAGTAGAGAGGAGAGAATGTATCCGACTTTCCTTTCACAGCCTTCTTCAAGACTGAGAACCTAAGTATTTGGCCTTGTTAGAAACTCCCTTGGTCTCCCCCCCCGAGCCCTGGCCAGGTTTTGGGTGGAATCCAACAGGAGAATGAAACCAGAAACTTTCCGCTCAAAACAAAGGTGCCAGCTATTCTGGCTTGTCGATCTCTGGTATATAAGGCTGGGCCCGTTCACAGCGACCTTGGAAGCCTCACCTATGGGTGGACGCACTTGCCGGGACTGGCTCTCCAAATCCTCGCTGTAACCGGGGCTCCCCAGCGTCTGCGGATCTGGGTGATGATGATAATATATGCAAGTGGTGATGTATTTCTCTTAATTACTATTCTCTCTCTCTCTCGTGTAGTAATGATTTGATGCATTACTCTGTTGCTTTAAGTGCACTATCCTGCTTATTCTTACAGCATGTTCTCTGTATTACGCTGTTACATTACTTGGTTATCACTAGTAAAGTACACCTACTCCTTTCACTCTGGTGTCCGAGTTTAATTGGTATCCTTAATCAGCAAAACAGTACCTAAGAATGTGAACTGGACTGAAAACAGTAGAAAAATTTGTATTTGCCTTTTAAAGTAATAAACATAACAGACATAAGGTATCATTTAAATTTATCTTTACTCCTTTTAATTAATCACATCCTGCTATTGAAGATAAGTGTCATCTCATCAGAAGGAATTTATGGCTAGAAGTGAGACTGTACTCTGTAACTCTGAGTCAGAATTGATAAAGGATTTACTGTAAAGTGTTATATACATGTAATGATAATGCTTAGTATCACTGCTTTAAGTGCAAGTTGTATAACCTTTGAAGATACCTCTGACTTTAAAATAATTTAATTTAAAATTCATTTTCATGTTTTTGGTACCAATATTGCTTTAGCACTTTATTTTCTAAAGAAGGGGTAAGAAACTTGCTTACTTTTACCACACTTGCTAGTTTGCTTTTGCATTTTGTTGAGTTTGGAGCATGTAGACTGTCTCTGGAACTGCTTGTGCAACTAGATGAGAAAAGGGTTGCAAAAGCTGAGACTGAGACACTTTTATGTTCCCATAGTCTATTCTCATAAACTATTATAGTATAGAGAGCTTTTACACACACCATTGTTCTTAGTTATATAATTTAAGGTGTCTACCCAAACCCCCAAGATATTCTCCTCATCCTTCCACCTCCGGAAGATCTTCTAGATGCTTCATCTTCCCTGGTCAAGGTCATTCTCCATGGGGTTCTCTACAAGATCTGTAGAGGTTCTGCCGCGGCTAAGAGATCCACATCACTGGATGATTCCCATATACAAGAAATCCTTGAAAGGTAGCTATAGATTAGGTTCTCTGTGTCTTTGTTTAGATCGTAGCCAGACTTCAGGTAAGTCACGGAGCAAATCTCAAACCCAAAAGTGGCCCCCACACACAGATGGGACTTGTGGGCTTTTCTTCAGTTGTCATGGCCACCTAATGTCCTGCAAACTGCACTCGCTGCTTACAGGGCAGAATAACATCAGGCAGATATTCAGATATTGTTAACTGCCTCAATTTAGCAGCTGCCAACAAGAGGGCCTAAGGCTGTGCCATTCACCCGTGAATGCAAAGGGGATGAAACAGGCGATGATGTGATTAGATGCAGTAGTGTCATGGTTATAAATTCATTCAGGATCAAGAAGATTGAAATTATTAGAAGATAACATTCCCATACTATGTGGATCTATACTGCCTTGTGTAGTGCAGGCCAGGACAGCTTGCCTCTGTCTTCCCCCTTTCACTGAGGTATGATAGGAGAAGGTAGGGCACAGTTTGACAGCCTCAGCTGTGAATGGGCAAATGGGTGAAGGTTCACTCTTGTCTCTGCAAGGGATCTGCAACATACCTCCCTTGTATCAGGACAGATGAGGTGCTGTGCTCATGGTACTGTGCTCTGCAGGTACCTAATAAAAAAGTGGACAGAGTTGGACAGATGAATCCCACTGATATAACCTAAGACATGTATTAGAGTTTTCCCTCTGTATGTGGACTCACAGAGGATGCAGGCTCTGTACAGCCCTAAGGTGCAGAACCAGGGCTTTTTGGCTCAGATTGTAGAAATACTGTTTTGAAGTCCCAGTGTCAGCAAGGAAATCTTTGTGTACAATATTTGTGTTTAGATTCAGAAACATCACAGAGAGTATATTCAAATACAAGTACATTAAAAATACATTTTTGAACATATTGCTATTGAGTTCAGGAGTTAAAAGCAAATATAAATTTGAATCCTACACTGACTAAGTGAGTAATTTCATTATTCTTCATGAACTGAATAAGTATCACAAACTTTTGTATCAGTTGAGGTAAAACCCAGAAAAGGTCAAAAGTCATTTTAGGTCACAGTTGTATCTGAGTGAGAAAGCATTTTTATACAAGGCTCTTCTACCTTTTCCCTTTAACAGACGAGTATCACTAATTCTGACCAGCAATAGCTATCCCCTGCTCCATAAGCACTGGAGTGCAGCCTAGCCTTTCTTATGACACAGCAAGGAGTTCAGTCTTGAAGCAAGGTATGCTGTAAATTTTCAGGCAGTTTTCCTTTTTATTGCACAGCTAGTACAGCCAGAGAAGCTCAGAAGCCAGCAGGATATTAGCTTGGCTCAACTAAATTGCAGGGAACGATAAAAATCTTTCCCAGTGAATTTGCTTGCAATGCAAACCAGTGCAAAATTTGTCTCAGTGTTTGCCTATATACTAGTAAATGAAATATAGTCACACCATAGGCCTGACACAGGCATGTAATTATCATATTGTGCCCAAGGTCCCTAGCATACATGATTTGGGTCAGCTAGTTTATGTGCTGACAAAGCCTAGTCTGGTATTCAGCGTGGACCAGGACCCATTCCCAATATGCAGTTTGGATGAGATACCCTACAAAAAGGGGATCTGGGGAGGTTAACTTCATTAAAGTGATATTTCACTGTTGTAGCTGGGACTCAAGGAATAAAAACAGTCTCTGGACTTTTTTTGTTTTAAAAATAAGCAATTTGTCTAGCAGTTTTACTTCCCAACAGGAGAGGGAGAGGAGCAGGAGAACCCCTTGTGTCTTGAATGACAGTGTCTCCAGAGAGAAATCCTCCAAACTCCACACTGACACTCCATAACTGTTCAAGCCAAGCTTTTACAGGCAAATGGAGGTTTTCCATCTTTGAATGACAAATCATCTTCCTTGAGTCATGGTACATGTTCCAGCGCTCTATGGGAAATCTGCAAGGGTGCCATCTGTAGCCAGGCGTGACAAGTCCCAGCCCAGGGTCAGGGATCCCTGTGAACCAGCTATCTCTGACCCACCTCTCCAGCCTGATTGATGGAAGAGCTCCTCTTCCCTCTGTCTGCATTCACTGGGAGCTAACCCAGTGCTTGTGTTGTTCCTCTCCCCATCACATGCAGGGGGCCCCTGCCAGGGAAGGTGTTTTGGAAGCATTCACCAATGCCGTGGTGGGACAAGGACCATCAACCTCAGACTCAGCACTCAACTGTAGGATTACATCATGCTTTCTTCTTCTCTTGCTCCTATTTCTCCAGACTGTATTGATAGCTGACATATGTTTTTTGAACATGTAATGGTCTCATTTGTATTTCATGCCTATTGGATTTCCTCCATATGTTGGTCACAAACTGAAATTAGCAATGGTATATTCCAAATAAGAGATGAACACATACCTACCACAAGATAATTTCAGGAACAGGAGCATTGCAACACTGGGTGCAGCAGAAATCCCACTTTTACCAGTCATGCTGTTACGCTCAAAATCTTGTTTATGGGCAAAGAGGAAGCACACCATATATGTATATACAGTCAAGAATTTATAGTTAATATAATGAAATCTTAAGAATCTAATCATTACTAGTCTGTCTAATTGTTACAGAAAAAGAAATAATAATAATAAAGTTAGAATACTTCTACATAGAAAAGGTCTCAATAATATAGTTGACATTCTTATATGCACAATTCTGAGTTTCTATCCGTTCTGCTGGTATGTTCACTCTTCTACCGCTCTTCTGATTCTAAGGTAGGTAGTTTCATTCTGGTTGTGGTGATGTTACAGTGAGTTATCAGCATCTGGAGTCTTTTGCCAAATGGATTATGATGTTCATGTTGCTGGTTTCTTCTCCTTACTCCAGGATCCACTCAGGGTTACTTTATGCATTTGCTAACATGGTTTTATTCCCTGTCATTCTTCACTGGCCTGCAGCTTTGTATTACATCCAAGTACAGAGTAAATTGTGGCTTTTTTGTATGTTAGATATTATCTTTGTTTTCTTTGTTACTCTTAAAACTGGTTTTGTCCATCTCCAAGTCTGTATTTCTTTAGCCAACTGTGGAGGAATTGTTTGTAGCTAAGGAGCCTCCAATGCCCCATCTCTTATCATCCTGTGCCTGTACTGCTCTATGCTGCATCCAGTGTCTCTGCTTCTCAAGGTTCCTGCTATTGTATTGGACTTGTATTTCTTTACACTGCATCATTTTGTTAAGAGTTATAAACATCTCATTCTCTACAGAATAATTGTTTGTTACTGCTAGCTATATAAAACTGTGGTTGTACCACACAAAGATAACAAGAGGAAAACAAATTAGCCATAGACACCTGGTCAATTAGAGAAATTACTGTCACTGCTAAAGCAAGTAAAACTAAAGCTGTAGGCAGGTCAAGAAAAGTTCAGACTGAGCAAGCCTGGGAACCCTTACTCTTGAGGCTTTACAAATTCAGTACAAAGCTTATGGTCTTGTTACTTGCAGTGGCAGTACCGTATTACAGGGGTACATGGGTATGCTCCTGTGTTTACATTATTTGCATGAGTGCTGATAGCCTATATATCAAAGCACTTAAGGTATACTAATCTTTTCTCTGGCATATTCTGATGCCTGTACACATCAGTACAAATTGGAAATGTTATCTGAAGTACAACATTGGCAACTGAAGTGTGACAGCCTGCAGGATGGGCAGGAGTGGAAGCACATTTTGCTACCATGCTGGTGGAATGACACAGGTGATATCACATTATAATGTAACTCTGGTGGAGGAGGGGGGCAGAAGAGTAGAAGTGGCATTACTTGAACAGTTAAAATGTTTCTTAGTGTTTTCTGCAATAGTTGCTGTTACTGATTTTATGGTCAAGTAAGTGCTAGGGAAATATAACAAAATATTAATCTGTCCAAAAAAAGTCAGCCTTGGAAGTCATGGCAAAAACTGGTGCCTGGACAGTGCTTTCTCTTCGGTTTCTGTCTGTTCATCTCTTTATAACTATGGATATCAACTGGAAGCTAAATAAGGGTCTGACACCCATGACTGCCTGACATTTTACATGATACAAGACACAGGTAGGAGCAGCCAGTATTGCTCAGCCTCAGGGGTTCTGGTGCCTTTACAGAAGGAGAACATAGTAAAATTTTCTTGTAATGCAATAGGAAACATTTTTTGATTGCTAAGACTGAGATGGGATTTCTGTTCTGTACAGTTCCATCCTTCCTCAGCTGGAGGATGTATAGAAGAGCAAGGCTCTCCCTATATACATCAGACAGGAAGATGAGAAGAAGTATTTTTAGTTGGTTTTGATTTTGATGAGACAAAACAATTGGATTCACCCGAGCCAGTCTTGGTTTTAGCGAAAGTTGAATTCTGTATGTTTATCTGTCTAAACTCTTAAATATAAAACAAAATCCCTCCTTGTGATGTCTCCATCCTCCAGGACTCTTCCACTCATTTTAGTCAAGTATTGTAAGTCAGGACAATGGTGGTACACAAATAAGTTATATTTAAAAATCCTGGTCCAAAAGAGACTAGGTTGTGAATCCCATTACATAGCTAAAGCATTCATCCTGACAGAAAGATCTAAAAAGCTGGAAGAGGCTACTGTCTTTCCTACTTCATTTTCTGACCAGTGAAACAGCTACTATGAATGGCTGAGTAACACAGAAGGTGAGGGCATCCCTGAAGACTGAAAAGAAAATAACACCTGGGACAAATGTCCGGAGTCTGATCTCATCCTTGTCTGTGGGGCATGCAATCTGATTGTGAAATACAATGCAATTTGAAGCCTCTATTCAAGAGACAATTGGGATTGAAATAACAAAGGTGTGGTAGAATAGGAATTAACTGCATTGTTTGAGTAATGTTGAGTAATATTCACAGTACCTTCCTAGGCTGTGCCTCACTAGGCCAAGTCCTTGGTACAGCATTTCTCCCACGATCTGCAACGTCATTCACTAAGAAAAACTAATGCGTGTAAATAAGTGTGGCACCAGAACCATAGCTGTTTTGTTACATTGGTATGACCTCAAAAATCAAAAGCCATCCAAAAAAGTTTCTAAACTGTTTTGTTGTTTTGTTTGTTTGTTTGTTTTTAAATTCTGCAAGTTACTAATTGCAAAAATAGCTGCCAGAGAACAATTAGGTGGAAAATAAAAAACATATCTCTTAGATGAATGTCATTGTTCTACTTATAAACATCCACTGGAGTATCACATCCTGGAAAAGCCACTCAGTTTCACTACATATGGAGGTTAAGGTTTGCTAGTTCCCATGCACTGGCTGGCCATAGCTGCTTTGCGTGCACATACAAGAAACACACCTTCTTCTGTATTCAGGTATGTAAATAGAACCAGACTCAGGAAATTATATTTCTCATATTATTAATTAGAGCCATTATCCATGAATTGTCTGCAACATAATCAGAAATGAAAACAATTAGTAAGCAGATGACCATAATTTGCATTCAGGTAGGTGTTCCAAAATTACTGAGTAAAGTCTTGGTTCTCTCACAACGATTTTCATTTAAAATAGTTGCACAAAAACATCTTTGAGGGAGAAAAACCATTTACATTATGTAGGTTTGTCCTCTCTTCTCCTGCTGTTGTCTTCTCTGCTCAGCACGTCTCTTTCTCCAAGTCACCAGTAGAGCAGTAAATCTTCACCCACAAGTCTCCTATTTCTTACTTCTGTCCCATTATTCTAAGGAGGCTGACTCTGCTGAGAAGGTAATAACATTTTCTATGCCCACCACAGGTACTGGGTTATTTAGATTCTTTAAAAGAAATGCTCAGACCTAATACAGTTAAGCCTTAATTCAACCCATCTAGAAAATCAGGCAGTTTTACAGTTTTGAGAGTCATGAGAACTATGCCAGCAGGGCCTGCCATATGACAAAGGAAAATGAGAGAAAGGAAGGTTGCTGTAAAAAAAAAAAAAAAATTAGATTCTATAGACATCATAGAATAATAGAATCATAGAATGGTTTGGGTTGGAAGGGACCTTAAAGAACATCTAGTTCCAACCCCCTGCCATGGACAGGGACACCTTCCACTAGATCAGGTTGCCCAAAGCCCCGTCCAACCTGGCCTTGAACCCTTCCAGGGAGGGGGCAGCCACAGCTTCTCTGGGCAACCTGTGCTAGTGTCTCACCACTCTCACAGTAAAGAATTTCTTTCTTCTACCTAATCTAAATCTACCCTATTTCCGTTTAAAACCATTACCTCTTGTAATGTAGGATAGGTCCCTACACTCCTGATAAAGAGTCTCTCTCCATCTTTCCTGTGGACCCCCTTTCTGTACTGGACCCTATGATATAGGGTCTTCCCAGAGCCTTCTCTTCTCTGGGCTGAACAACCCCAACTCTCTCAGCCTGTCCTCATAAGGGAGGTGTTCCAGCCCCCTGATCATCTTTGTGGCCTCCTCTGGACTCGCTTGAGCAGATCCATGTCCTTATGAACACAGCACTGCAAGTGGGGTCTCATGAGAGCAGAGGGGGAGAATCACCTCCCTCAACCTGTTGGCCACACTTCTCTTGATGCATCCCTATATCAATAGGTATGTACCTGTATTTTATATATATGTGTGTGTATATATGTAAAGTCTTTTATATATATACTGTGAAAGGCTGCTCTTAGAAAACGAAGGTAATTTTGACATACAAATTCACAAACTAACAAAAATTGGACATTCAGATGGAGAGACTTATTTTGTCTCAGATGTTGTCCTGAAGGTTACAGACTGATTGTTAGACTTTGATTTTCCTGGCCTTGGTCAGTTTGTATTTCACCAGAATAGTTATTCCTTTGTTTAAATGTCCTCACAGAGAATGATGTAAAATCTATAATGGGCATACAGACCTCAGTTAAATATTTAATATTATCTACCTGTGCATTTGACTGACAGATACAGTGGCTTGTGTTCAACACAGGCCACATTTTTCCCAGAGCATTTCCACACACACTGACACATACACTTCTAGCGCTTTAATTAACACTACTTTTGCAGATCAGAATAATTTTAATTTCCTACATAAAGACGTTTGAAATACAATTTTAAAAAATCTTTATTTTCTTAAGAAGTTGTGCAAATTCAGAGAGAATCTTCACAGAATTAATATAAAAATCTCTAAAAGCAGAGGAATGATCAGACTGTCTAAAATATCTCACTTAAGCCTTCATTTGATGCTTTAACCTAGAAAAAGCCTTATTGTTCTTTCTGTAGGGCCTGTTCTTAAATAATTACTGTTTAGCTAGAAAACTCCAGGCTCTCCTTTGAGCTATGACAGCCAGGAAACTTTTTCTCTCATTTGTTTCTCCTTTATATTCCTCCTGTCTCTTACATACTTGCTACAGTATCTTCAGACTACAACTTCAGATGACATTTTAATTGTAATTGCCAACTAAATTAAAATATTCTTAAGAAGAAAATTTGAGGGGAATTTCATGTAAATGAGGCTGACAATTTCGTGGATCATCATCAGAGCTTCTATAATAAACCATGCTCATTGACTGGAAAAACCCTGCATTTTTCATAAGCAGCATCTCCATTGTAGTGAGTGTTATATCCACTGTTGCTGTTGAACAACAAAGACCAAAAACTATCATCTGGCTTCTGAATTTGCAGCATATGTAAGTCATTCACTCCATCCTGGTTCTCAGGTGATGGAGGTGTCTTTTAAAGTCTCACAGCCTTAAAGCCTCCACTGCCTGATAGATGTCAAGTTTACCTTGATGTCCCATTTGGAAACCTTTACAGAATTTGTTGATTCCTATAAAAAATCATATTTTTAAAATTTATCCTGTAATTCTGCAGCTTGTTTATAGCCCAAGTCTCAGCACAGTGTTTCCCGATGGGCTTGTCCACCGAATGCTTTTAAAAACTGTTTATAATTTCTTAGCCATTTATACTCTGTTATGAAATAGACCATTTATAGTAATTTTAGTAGACTGATTTCAAAGTTGCAATTACTTCAGCTGACATTAAAAAAAGTCTGTGACAGTTTAAGATCAATCAGTGACTCAGAAAAAAGATCCTCTCTTTTGAAGACTAGGATATGCTGGAGCCCTGGCACAGAAGCAAACTGAGGAATTTACCTAACAAATCTCTTTCTCAGTACACATTTAATCATTTTCAAAATAGCTTAAGGTTTTGTTCACAGACTGCAGACAGAGCACACATCTGTGCAGAAACCAAGTGAGAGCTATCTCACCAAGACATACTTTAATTTTGGTTCCAGGCTCCTTTAAAATCATATACATAGCATTAATAAGAAGAAGATTGTGAGGCTTGTAATGCAAGTCTTACTATTGAAAAGCCATTTTTGTATTTTAATTATTATTATTATACAAAAGCATAAGTACACTGGTATTTGATAGAGAGGTGTGGCTCCAGAAGTTAACACTGAAGTTTCTCCATAGGTATGGCTAAAGGCAGGAATATTGTTATGGAGATTTTGAAACAGCATTGCCCCACTCCTTTGAAAATACCTTTGGGATTATTTCAGTAGCACCTTGCTGATGTTGCAACACTGAAAATAGTTAGGTCAGAGACATTAACATTCCTTTGGCTATGCTGTTTCTGTTGCATGACTAAGCAACAGAGTCTATTAAACTAATCCAGGGCTGGTGTTCTCCCCAGTTTTGCAGATCATGTGGCACATCCTTATAAATTCATAAATAAAGCACAACACGACAAAGCTTCTTTTTCTTTTTCTTTTTTTTTTTTTTAAATTTTGGTGTTTTGTTTTGTTTTTTTTTTTTTTAGCAACAACTTTATTACCACATATAACGTAAAACCCAAGTCCTGAAAAGTGACTAAAGCTTATACAACTTTGAGCACCTGTATGGTGCCACTGTACTCAGCAGGGATTACCTGCGTGCTGAAAGTGAGGCTTTAGGAATTTGCTGAATTGAAACCTCACTTGGCATTTTCATGTGCTGGATTGAACCTCAGTATGCATTTGTTTCAGCTAAATTAGCACCTGATCTCTAACAGTAGATCTGGAGAAAAGTGAGGTTGAAATCAAACTGTTTTTATGAGACCCATCCTAATCATCAGTATTTTGGAAAGCTGATGTCATCTGCAGCCTTGACTACCTGTATTAAATGCAGTGTTACTGGATGTCAGTAACTGCTACTTACTTTGGACAATAATTATACACAGCTGTGATTATTCTTTAAGTGATTCAATGCAATATTATGGACTGGTCCCTTTCTAGTCTTCCCTCACAGTAATAGAAAATTGTACATAAGCTTATGAAATGTTTGCTACTGTCAGATCTGGTTGCACATTGACAGAGACAGTACCCATAAGTCATTCATGTATTAGATGGATGTTCTGATACCTCCTTCCTGCTCATATTAATGCATTAGGTCATCTCAGTAGATGTACTTTCTTGATACTACATGCTAGTTGATCAGTTGAGTTATGTGTTTCTTGATTTTGCAGAGTTACTTGAGAACTGACAAGATTATGCTTTCAAATGGTCTCTTTTCAAGAGTGTTGCCTAGTGTTTAGAGCAGAGGATAGGCAATCAGTAATCTTAAATTTAAATCCAAACATTTATTTCTGGATTGTTGCATGACACAAGCTCTCTTTCCTTTGATTTAACTTCTCTTGATACAGACTATATAATAATGCCACATAAATATATTTTGAATCTTCATTGACTTATAAAAGCAAGTGAATAGTCTGGATGATTATGCTGTGTGACTACCATTCATAACAATGAGAGATCATAGCATTGTGTCAGAGTCCTGGCTCATCTGAGGCCTACTGACCTGCTTTGACACAATTAGTGAGAATGTGATGTGTTTCAGTAAAAGTTCAATGCTGTGGTAAGAATTAGTTGGTATGCTTTTCCTTTGTTGCCCCTTCACCAGCAGCTTTACTGGTACACTTCAGTCATTCATCATGCAGGAATCTTCCTCCAAGCCTTTCACAACTGTCTTTGTCACACCAGAAGCTGTTTTCTTCCATCCTAGTCTATCTGAAATCTATCAATTAATGAGTACAGCATTAGGTACCTGTTTTCTGGGCACAGCAATCTATTTTCAGAAAACATACTTTGGCTCAGACGAAGAAAGACTCACCCAAGTGCCTTTGTGGAATTGTCTGTATCCTATTTCCACCTCTTCTGTCTTCGCAGCTGCATGCGCTCAATACACTGACAGCAGCAGCGTCTTCTAGCAAAGCATCACATCCTGCCATGTGCTGCTGGTCCTGGCAGCTGGCTAATTACCAGACCTTAAAACTAGAATACTTTGCTTATTAACCTCTTGCACTTTTTTTTTAGATTTCAGTTGTGATATTATTTAAACATCTGAGGTCTTCCCAGCTGCTAAAGTCAGAGGTTAATATATTATAGCATTAGAGGCAAGAAATTTTCAGATGTGACAACACAGGTTTCTACTTCAGGCTTTTCTGGAGAAAGCAGCTGCAAGATTCAAGTCTGAGCTGAAATAAACGGACAAAAAGGCAAAGTAGGTAAATCAGAATCTAGTAGCTGCTGGGAACTGAGATGTAGGATGCAACTAAATGACACTTTTCTGTGTGCCTGCTAGGCAATAACTTTCTAATGTTATCATCCAGCTGACACCAGGTTTCAAAATCCATTTTAAGACATCACTATAAAGAATCCTAGTTCAGCTTGGTGAAAACCAGTGAAAATAACAAGTGGGAATTGACATGGAAACGGCTTTTCGGTTGCAGAGATATCCACTTCAACCTTTGCTGCAATCCAAGAATCTGATAATGGGCTTCAATAAACCCTGACTGAATAACAAAACACTATGTAGAAAAAGATTGTATGCATTTCCTTTTCTCAGATGCATTGCTCTAAAGGGAACTTCTAGATTCTCCGTGCCACATGGTAGTAAGTGGATACTACGTTAAGTAGACCATTGTGCTGATCCACCACAGTGATTCCTGTGTCCCTATTACATTTTAATCCTGCATCTGTATTCAGTCTGGATATGAAAATCTTTGAGAAATTCCTTGACCTGTTCATACACGGGATATTTCTTCCTTTAGCCATTTATTGTTGAGTAATAGGCAGAGGCCTCACATGTATGTACAAGAAGCAGGATGTCAGGACAGTACATGCAAATTTTGTGTGCTTGTTTGCAGTCTGACAGCTACCTCTGACAAGCTATGTCTTTGAGGTCCAGCTGCAGAGTACAGTATTGGGTAAGAGAGAAGAAACATGAGCCAAATAACACTTGGAGTGTATCCTGAGAGACCAGCGAGGTACTAATCAGTAGTCAAGAGTGCTGGTCACACAGAATCCAAAGAAATGTCTGCTGAGTCTTTTTCCAGTGTTTCAGGCTGGATCTTGGAGTCACTCAACTCTTGCTTAGCAAGCAGGAATAGCAGATGCCTCCCACTGCCTGGAGCTCTGGTGGATTCAGATTATTTATAATCCTAGCTCAGTTTCATATTTGTCTTTTTCCCTTGGTAAACTTACTTTTGCATGGCTATGCTAGTCTGACAGTGACTGCCCTTAATATTCTCACAAACAGACAAGCTCATGGCTCACATCCAGTAAATGAAGGGACTGAAAATAATGAAACGCATTAAAAAAACAAAAAAAGTTTCTCCAAAGCAACATTAGCTGTTATGTGACAAAGTAATTGAGAGCTGAGTACATAACCTTGATTTGTGTCCTTGAAAGTCTTTCCTCACTTGCATTGAAATATGATAAGAATTGCTTTACGCATAACTGTCCTGCCATAACCAGTAACTGAAAACTGTAAGGTTAATACATGTACCATTTACTAGGATTGAATTATGGAAATATCAGTGTTTCAGACCTAGAGGGGCAATAATGTCATTTACTCAAAAAATTTTTCAAGAAATTTTAAAATGTTTTCATAAGGTTTTTCCTTTCCTCTTTCATTCCTTTTTGCAAAATTCCTTGTATTCTTTGACAAATGCTCATAAGAAATCTGTGCTTTAAAAAAAAAAAAAAAAACAAAACAAAAAACCAGTTTTGTACTATCATAGATTATCAAATACATTATGAAAAAACATCATATTTGTCCCCAAATAGCTTGCTTCTCAAAGTTATAAAACTCAAAGGTTTGTGTCATCTCAGTGTTTCTGATACCTCATACGTATGCCCTCACTTTCTTTTACTCTATAGATAGATTATAGGTGCTTTGGGACAACAACTTTTTTTCTGGAATCAGTTTTTACAGAACTTAGCACAGTGTGCTGTGACTACAGCTCTTGGGAGAACAATAATTTTAAAAATCATGATTTCTTTTAAACTAATTTAAAATCAGCTCTCAGAACTACAAACGCAAGGGAGAAGACTAATAGACTGTGCCTAAAATATTAATGCAAATACAAAGTGTGGTTGTAAAACAGGCACTTGTACATGTGTCATGACGTAAGTGTCTAACCATCCGTGTGTACATGAGGATATCTGATTTGCATAGCTGGTTAGGAAGACGTGGGAGTACAGTTTTTGTAGGACCCAAATCCAAAGTTTCACCTTATGTTCTTTATGTTTGTAGGCTAACGTGTTTGTCCCAGTAAAGAGTTGCCCTACGCCATTTTGTTTTATAACAGTAACTGCAAATTAATAATTAAGAAAACCCCTTTCAACAGTCCCTAGAGGTGCCACGCTGGTGTGGCTGAGTGGATTTTTTTTAATGTGTTCTGTAAGAACAGAGATGGTACTGTGGTCAAGCTGCTGGTATAGCACTGAGAATAACTCCAAGAGATTAACACTGTGTCCCTCTATAGAGCAAGGTACAAAGGGCCTCTGTATTTCCTAAAGTTACTGTTATGTGCCAATTATTATTAGATATTTAACTATAAATAAAGAGATCATATACTTACTACTGATGGGGATAACTGATGGAAATTTACTAGCATGTACTAAAGGAACAAATTAGATATATTCCCTGTTGCTGAAACCCAGCCTTTAGGGCACAGCCTCTATACTTTTGGTATACCAGGCATTTCTTTACAGAAGTGCAAGTCTCACATGTGCTGAAATGTACAGCCTTCCTGTATGCTTGCAGACAGCAGCTTATCATCTGAAATCACACTAATAAGCAGCCACAAATAAACAGCTGCATAGCACAAACCCCAGATACTGTTTTTCACCCCTGAGTTGAGTTGGATGTCCCCCCAGTGGAGTCAGTCAGGCTGGAGCTGCGAGGGCTGGTGCTGGTGGGCCTCTCTGCAAGGCGAGAGCAGGGCTGGCTGCACAGCTGCTTCTACCCTTCTGCAGCCAATGCTGCAGCTGGAGCAAACCTGCTCAATGCTCTCATGTATTTGCAGCCTGGTGCAGTGTATAGGTCTCTTGCCAACCAGATAAAAAACCCAAAACATCAATAGCAATAGAAAGTCAGCTGTTCCTTGTTCTAGTGGATGAACTACAAACCCCAGGTTTGGTGACCAATGTCCTAATAGCTGAAGAACTTGATTCAGCATTTAGTTACAGTAGTTTGCTTTAGACAGCTTATATCAATATATCCACCTCTTGACATCCAGGAACTTCTTCAGGGTTAATTTCTATTCATCTTCAACATATAACTGTACTATGTAAGACACTGCTGTTCTGTTTCCTATTAGAGTCCTTTTTTACATTTGCTGAAAAAGTCACAAATGTAATGTAGAGCCCTGAAATACACTGAATAACCAAATGACATAGCTAGCATAAAATAATAGGGTATGAAAGAATCTCGTGAAGTCAGAAGTGAAAGCAGGACAGTGTTAGTAATGCAGCTTCAACAGCCATATGCCAAGGGTAGCTAGTAAAACTACATGGGAATGGTGAATTGTGATTTCTGAAATATAAGAGCTGAAATATAAGATCTGGTTAATGAAACTCATTGAACTTCTAAAGTTCCATCCTTATGACTTCCTTAGTCTTTCATAGTGGTTGTCAGAGGAGCTATTATTACTACACAGAAAACTGTAGTTATACTTACTTTGTACTTTTAATCTAAGGATATGAAAGTGTTTTTCAGACTGAACAAAGCCTCCTAAATAAATATCCCATGTCGAGATCATTATTCAAATATTGTATGGGGAAAGGGAAACATGATGGTATTGGGTATTTTGCGTAAGGTGACACATGAGGCTTATAGCAAGAGAAAACTGGAAGCAGTATTTTCTGACTTGCTAACATAATTATTACCCTCAAATAATTCATCTCTCACTATAGCTGAATGTTGAATATTGTGCTTTTAAATGTTCAGTTAGCATCCAGATTAGGCAAGCTATGAGAAACAGCCATGTTTTATGCAGAATATAAATTATAGTAGTATTCAGATAAAAATATAGTCTAAACAGAAATATGTTTAAATACATATTTTTATCACATTATTTCCTTTTTCTGAGTGACAAAGAGCTGTTCAGCGACCATCAGCTGTGTACTGTTATTGCCTTATATTAGACAGACCAAATGATGAGTGTTGTATACTCTGCACTTCGTCATTGAAAAAGGACGATTCACTTCCATTCCAACTATGAAAAACATTAATCTTTGCCATTTAATTTTACAGACTACCTCTAATAATTAAAACCATAAATGTAAGCTTGTTGCTGCTTCAGCCAATAAGGTATTTCTGCCTTTCAAAGAGATCTAGGAATTTTTGTATGCTTAATTAATAAAGATGCAGGCACAGCAACTACAAAGCTTTTAATCCTTGAAGGTTTTTGCTTCAGAAGGAAACAACAAGAGCAGGTTTTCTTAAAGTGTAGGATTGAATTTAGTCCTTTAAAGATATTGACTAGAGCAATTCAGAGACTTAACTGTAAATGCAGCACTGTCTATATGGGGAAAGAAAATAGCCAGGAGGAGGTAAACCTCATTAAGAGTTCCTGGAAAATAGGTTCTGTTTATGGAATATGATCTTAGGTGAACAGATACTCACAACACTGGACTATGAGACTGTGGTGGGTTGACCTTGGATGTCAGTCAGACACCCACCCAGCTGCACTCTCCTCCTCCTCAACAGGACAGGGAAGAAAATCAGATGAAAAAGCTCATGAGTCAAAGTAAAGACAGAGAGATCACTTACCAAGTACTGTCATGGGCAAAGCAGACTTGACTTGGTGAAAATTAGTTTAATTTCTTCTCAGCCAAAAGAGATTCAGATAGTGAGAAACAAAGCCCAAACCTCGCACCCCTACTTCTTCCCAGGCTCAACTTCACTCCTTCAGTTCTGACTCCTCTACCTCCCCACTCTTAGTGGTGCAGTGGGTCAGTCTGTAACAGCTCCTCCCTGCCACTTCTTTGTCCTCACACTTTTCCTCTGCTCCAAAGTGAATCCTCTCTATGGGCTGCAGTCCTTCAGGATAAACCCACTCCAACGTGGATTTCCCAGGGGCTGCAGCTCCTTCAGGGCAGATCTACCTGCTCTGTCATGGAGTCCTTCACAAGCTGCAGTGTGGATATCTCCTCCAGCATGATGTCCTCTCCATGGGCCTCAGGAAAATACCTCCTCTGGCACAAGGAGCACCTCCTCCTCTGCCTCCCTCTCTGGTATTGGTGTTCATACTGTTGCTTCTCACACTTGGTTTTTTCCTCACTCCTCTCTGCTCCCTGGTATTTTTGCCCTTTCTGAAATACACTTTTCCCTGAGACATCACCATCTTGGCTGAGGGGCTCAGCTATGTACTGTGGTGAGTCTGTTGAAGCCGGCTGGAACCAACTGGGACTGGCTGTGTCCAGAATGGGGCAGCCCCAACCTCCTCTCACCCCTGAAGCTGTCTGTAATCAAACATTGCCACCTGCACATAATGCAGAGATATTAAACAGGCACTGGCATAAACACAGAAGGAAGGCTTGAAAGTCAGTGAAACCCAAGGTAAGAATGGGGTGTGCAGGTGAAACCATGTAATCAAACAAAATGACAGCTGCATGAGGAAAACACAAAGGCAGTGACTGCTGTTTCCAAGCTCGGGCATGGGCCCACAGCTGCCGCTTGACAAGGTTCTTGCCTTGCATTGGGACTGCCCAGATACTCTTTCTATTTGAAGGCACAAGGCGTATTTAGCACAGCTGAGGCCAGGTTATTCAGTAAGCTGTCTGATCTGGCTGACAGAAGGTCTGTTTCAGAAAGCAAGAGGGGAGACATATTCTGGCTGGGCTCCTGTTCATCTGCCTGGGGTTACAGCAACCATGCAGGAGGAGGCAAGCACAGGTTCCTGTCCCTTCGCCCTCTGGGGTAGTGTGAAGTAACGTTTCCACTGCATTACCTGGCTGGGAGGAATTCCAGGGCTGGACTTTACCATGCGCTACTACTTTAGCTGTTCCACCTGTGAAATATTCATGAAGACAAAAAGAGAGCTTGAGAAGGACCCTATAGCCTCATTAGGGCAGACAATGGGAGACAGAACTTCTGGTTCTTTCTCTGATGAATAGTTAATACAAAAATAGTACTTAAATATTCCCAGAGCATGTACTGAAGCCTAGACTTACTTCCTTCCAGCTAAGATCCCTAGCTGTGAGGTTGTGGAGGTGGGTGCTGGCTTCTCTGCCTGTGGTTTCTGAGAGGCTCAGTTCAATGTATTTTGTCTCAGCATGCCTGCTGGCTGCAGACCTGGCCTTGCAGTGGCAAGTGGGGACAAAGTTCACTCTGTGGGAGAGTAGGGAGGCATGTTGCTCACAACCGATCCCATGCTTGCTGGGTACCTGCATACACAGAGTTGCTCCATGAGCCCTGTGAAGCTTAGCAGCTGGAAATACTGGTGCATAGCACTTTGGACCTCCAGAGTTCAGTGTCAGTCTTGCAAAGGCCTTGATGATCTTCATCTTTGAAGACTAGAGACCTGAAATGACAAACATGTGCTTAAATTTATTTCTGGATCTAGCCTTAGCTGACTTACACAGGAGATGTACTGAGCAAAATCACTGAAATATAAGATGGACTGGTGACTGCTCTGCACAGAGACCCAGTCAGGATTGCTGGAAAGAGTGCCTACTTTGGCCAAAGACAGGTTTATTTATGATATAGAATGATAGATAGATCATGTAGGTGTTCTATTTATAGTGGTCTTGGTGAAGGATTCTCATTAACGACGTATTTTCTTTTTCTGCCTTAACACAGAACTCTGCATATGCAATTATTATGTTCAAAAGCAATTCCCCCCCCCCCCCCCCCCCCCCCACCTGTTACAAAGCAGATTTTACATGTTTTTCTGTCCACATGCTGGATATTTTACATGCTTTACATGTACTAATATCGTTGGAATATAACACAGATGAACAGAAAGGCTTATGTCCTGATAAAAATTTTATCTTTAAAGTAAAACAGAGAACTTTTAAGGCTTCATCTCCTATTAAAATGATCATAGAATCATAGAACAGTTTAGGTTGGAAGGGACCTTAAAGATCATCTAGTTCCAACCCCCTGCCATGGGGCAGGGACACCTTCCACTAGATCAGGTTGCTCAGAGCCCCATCTAACCTGGCCTTGAACAATTCCAGGGAGGGGGCAGCCATAACTTCTCTGGGCAACCTCTTCCAGAGTCTCACCACCCTCACAGTAAAGAATTTCTTTCTTCTACTTAATCTAAATCTACCCTATTTCCGTTTAAAACCATTACCTCTTGTAATGTAGGATAGGTCCCTACACTCCCTGATAGAGTCTCTCCCCATCTTTCCTGTGGACCCCCTTTCTGTACTGGACCCTATGATATAGGGTCTTCCCAGAGCCTTCTCTTCTCTGGGCTGAACAACCCCAACTCTCTCAGCCTGTCCTCATAAGGGAGGTGTTCCAGCCCCCTGATCATCTTTGTGGCATCCTCTGGACTCGCTTGAGCAGGTCCATGTCCTTATGAACACAGCACTGCAAGTGGGGTCTCATGAGAGCAGAGGGGGAGAATCACCTCCCTCAACCTGTTGGCCACACTTCTCTTGATGCAGCCCAGGATACTGTTGGCTTTCTGGGCTGCGAGCACACATTGCTGGCTCATATTCAGTTTTCTATCCACTGCTACTCCCAAGTCCTTCTCTGCAGGGCTGCTCTCAATCCACTCATCACCCAGCCTGAATTTGTGCATGCCATTGCCTTGACCGTAATGATAACATAAGACATTATGTTAAAATAATGCTTTAAATTTTGAGAAAAAAAGTCAATATTACTTTGAAAATATACACCATTTGTTTGTCTCGAAGTGAGGTTTTTTTTTTTTCATTTGTAGAAGACAGAGACCCAAAGTCTCAGTTTTGGATATAGACAGTATAATTAATAGACTGGATATAGGAGAGGGTACGTCAGTATTCTTTGCTAACACAATTGAACATAAACATGCAGTATTAAACTGTATGTGCATTCATTTATATAATCCAATTAATGTTTTTGTCATCTATGCCTGCATCTTGAAATATGCTGCAGACTACTTAACAGAGGCACAAATAAAGCAGAAACTGAATTTTTTGAAGTAGTTTATTGTTGATCAATGCAATGACCTTAGCTAGGCAGATAAACATTGTGCCAATAATATGCCTTTCAGCTGCTGCTACACAGTTTTCATCTTTTATGACTTCAGGTAGACTACTAGAGCAACTAGCCCTGGACGCTATTAGAATCAGAAGATTTTGTTACAAGAGTCCTGAGATTAATATGTATATATATGTATGTATATGTATATATACCAACTTGTTTTGGTAGAACAGGTATATCACAATGGAAATCATTCAGATCTACCTTTAATTCCTGTCTTTGGAACTGGAGAAGTTGGGAATATTTCCAAACTGATGGAATATGTTCAAAAACGTGATAGCCAGTCAGTCATGTTTTTAAGTTCATGACTACAAACTTAAAAGCAAACAAATTTCCCTAAACTTTTACAAGGAGAACAGAGGTATTATGATACACAATGTGTTCTTAAATTCCCCGTATGTAATTGGATGCAATTAAAAATGAGATTACTTTATATTAAAAAGCAGATGTAAGACCTTGTTAACTGCAGAGGAAGAAGTTTCAATGGTCCACAGAGAAATGAAGCTGGAATTAGTAACTGATATATTAAAGGTATCTAGAGAAGTCATTCAAGATGGATAAAATTGCCAATGACCAGTCAGAATAGGTTTTTGGCAAAATGCAAAATGAGTGAAGCCACATGAGAGGTTGAAGTGCAAATTTCTTAGCAATATTTCATTAGGAAAAATCCAGAAGTCCTGTTCTTTTCAAACCATATCTTCTAAATAAACATCAGTTACTTACAGCTCATTGGTGTTAAAGGGCACTTATGATTACCAAGAATGGAAGCTTGCCTTCACCTCTTCAGCTCTTCAGTTGTCCTTGCAAAAGGAAAGAGGTGATTTGGCCTGTGAAATAAAAAAAAGCTAATTTTCTGTTTCCTTCAGGCTTTTCAAATACAACAAAAAACATTAATTTCCTGGATAGCGGTCAACTTTTTCACAGAGTGGTTTCTGAGTATCTCAGTTCCCCTCAAGTAAGACAAAGTTTAACAATAGTTTGGTTGTAGCCAGCAATGGCAACAGAGCACAAGCCCGAGATGTCTGATGGGTTGCCAGCCAATGCCAGACTGAATCAGAATATCTTCCTGACATACAAAAGCACAGTATTAGTTAGCATGACTTAGGTCCAAACTCAGCTCGTCAGCACTCCAGCACGTTGCTGTGCTGATGCCTCACGGCTCTGTATTGCATTGGATGCTACAGTGCAGACATGCAGCACCTTTACACAATGTCACTGGGCCAGGGTCTCCACAGGATTTTACTAAACCCTCTTGGTTGGGAAAACTAGCTGAAAACTAGGCTTCTTGCTGCTCTTGATGCATGTAAAGTACAGAAGTTAATCTGGGACCAGAGACTAGAACCAAGAACTCCCCCTGCAGTCAGGTGCCCTAATCACAGGTTTTGTCTCTTACACCAATCCATTTTACGATCTGTTCATATATTTGCATGATGAACACAAACTCAAGAAAATGACTGGTGGGAAACTCTTCTTGAACAAGAGAACTACATGTGGCTGGAAAATGGGAATGATGAAGATCAGCACCCACAATGCAATCTTTTATGAGAGTAACCCATTCTTGTCCATGCATTTATCAAATAATAGCTACTGGATATCAGCAACTGCCATCTCTCATTTGCAACTAAAGCATTGCTGCATAGTAGTGAGGCAAATCCAAGTCTGTGTGGCTCTTTTAGAGTATTTTATTCTTTTCAATCACTTATTTTCACATAATTTTCCTGATTGCTACCAAATGTTCTTTCTTCACAGCTCTTCCTTACATAGATTTTTCTGATGACAAATAGAAAACTATTTAACATCCTAGATAAGCCAGTGTTACAGTGGAAGACTCTGAGGTTGGCCTAACAAATTAAAATATTTTTCTGACCAATTAACCCGCTTTTCTATTTTTTCAAAGTTTCTGATGAGACATCCCTTCTCTTCCTTGAAGCTGAAATCTCCATCTCTCCAACTGTGACCACTTGATATGTCTTTTGTTCCTATTCTTGCTTTGTATTATTAACCTACCAAGCATAAGTTTTCTTTCAGGTGTACCAAAATCATTGTAAATATTGAAAGCACAAAAGCGTTTCTCAAGAATGCCCTTTATGTCCCATATATAGATTCATTTAAAGTTTTTGACAATCACATAAAACAATCCATTCAGTGTGTAGCATAGTTAGATGCCTTTACAGACCTCAGCATGCTGCTGCCTGAACAGTTTATCCCCTGCTGCAGGATAATTTGAGCCCAGGCACTTTCGCATTTGTTTTTCAGGCACTAGCTATTCTTGAGGGTATGTGACCTTGATGTGTTGTTAACACCCTGAGATTTATTCAGCAGCTTCGTTTGATGAGGCAGACTGCTTCATTAAGTCAATTCCCATGCATTTGCAGCTCAAGCCATAGCTGTGAGACATGTTCCAATTTAACAGTTTGTCTCCCCAAATGGTCCTTCATGTTACACATCTGAGTACTTCTGCTTTCCTAGTGCAACATCTTGTCTTTGCTTCATATTCACTGCAGTTTGAAAATCTTTACCTTCTTAATGTAGAATGCACACACACACCATGTGTCAAACCCTCCCGGGAAGGCCAAGAGGTAACTTTTATCTTCTGTTATTTTTCTCACAACTGCCTGAGACACCATGTCTAATTACAGATGTCCCAGATGTTCTTGATAAGAATTTCACTGCGCACTTCATAACATTTTTGGTCTTACTCTGCTTTTAGTGTGTTTCATGTATTTTCAGTGTTTCACATGGAGTAGTAGCCCCATGGATGCTTATGGTTCAAAGTGGAGCTGTTTGGTGGTACAAATACCTCAGTCTCTTCGGGTGACTTTGAACCAAAGGGAAAAAAATTCAGGACTGAGGTCTAGAAAGAGAATGCATGCACTGGATCTAGAAGGTCTAAGCAGCTGTGGGAAGAATGCAGTATCAAGACAACGATACAATACCACAGAGAGAAGCCAGGGTGAAATCAGGGGTAGAATTTCCTTTTCTATCCAGCTGCTGTTTTTATAATAAATTGATGCATCTTTAAAAGATCATGAGCTCCCTTAAAGTCAGAACTCATCTGTGGATCAAGTATGAGACTAAGTTTAGAACAGGCTGCCAGCTACAGTCTTCTCTTGCAGCCAAATAGCTAAGGGAAAAGCAGAAAGAATCAGGACATAAGTCTTCAATAGCTGCTGTTGTTACAAAGGGTATTGCAAAATATTTGCATAGGTTCCTTCTGGCAATTATAAGTATTCCACTCATTTCCTTCTAGCTCCTAATTCTCCTTTTCACAATGTTCAAAGTGTCAGACAAATATAAAGGAACATACATCATCTGCAGCAACATCCAGAACAGAAACAAATTCCAAGATATCTTTCAGGAGTAAGCTTCCTTTGCTGTGCCTGTAACGACTCCATGTTGTCCATCTGAAAAATTAAACAGTGCGCGTGATACTTATAGGGGATTTCTCTCCCACTGTTGGAGTCACTGATCTTGCTCTGGAATATGCAGCAGTGCAACATCATTTAAAACTGTAGCAGTCTGACTCATAACATCATTCTTACCCTGACAACAAATAACTGGTCTCCCATCTATTCCTGCCTCTACAAAAACTTTTTACACGTTTGGCTGATCATTTCTTTCTGCAGAACAGTTCTGCAGGAAAAATTGTAAACAGGCAGAAGTTTTAGTGCTAAAATGAAAAAGCAAAGAGAATAATGTTTATTGAGATAAAAGTAGTTTATATTCTCATACAGCTAAGCCAACCAGGAAGAAAGTCAATGAAAATAAAGATACTTACCAGTTTCCTCTGCCCCAATCCCACCTACATGGAAAAGGTGAGACAGCATTTGGTTTACTGTCAACTGGAGTGGGGAACAGGGAAGACCTGGCTGATGATAAACACAGATATTGGAAGAGGCATCATGCTAATTATGAGTAAATATATCAGAAAAAGACATGATAGGGATAGATATGATCACTAAGTCTGATAAGAAGTTACCTAATGTTTGAACTTCTCACTTTAACTCAGCAGCTGACATACTTTTTTAGTATCAGCAAACTTTAATAAAGCTGAGAGGGAAATACGATTTGATACATGCACAAGTATCACATATAGATATAAGTACAAATATAAGGCAATTGCCTTAGTGCCCCAGGAGTTGCCTCTTTATTAACTTTGTTTCTACTGACCAAATATCCTGATTGGTATGGTGCCTTTTACAACTTCATGATTGTGATCACAGTCATGAGTCTCACAATGTCTAAGAATCCTCGAAAGCAATCCAAAAACCTTGTGTAGTGCTTTGTAATGAAAGGGCTGGATGAGAATGCACCTTATTAATCACATATAGCATGCTGGAAAGGTCATCTATGCAAATTCCATTATTTTCCATGGAAGAGAGCACAGCATTCAGTGCCTCCAAATAGTTATGACCCTACCACTAGCATGAGACTTGCCAACCCCAAAATAGTTGCCACAGGCTGTGAGGTTGTTCACTTCTGCCAAGAGTGGAATAACATCTTGGTATTGGTTGTCACATCCATGTGTTCCCATCTGCTCTGTTGTCAAGACAGTGGGGTAGGATCCTCATGTAGTGCCATTAATATTTCAGAAAAATGTAATAATCACACAATATTCATAATAATATTTCACATTAATATTTTGCCTGTTCCATCCATTATTAAAGCATTCTAACTGAGTTGGTGCTCACTGTGTCATTCGGTACAGCAGGTTTCCAGAAGTGTGTGCTAGTGTGTGTCTCACCTAGCAACTGTAGTCCATGACAGGCCTCTTCCATCCCCATTCATTCATTGAGACTGCATTGCTCCTGGCTGGGAACTGTTGCCTCCATTTTCCTGGCCTCAGAACACCATTTAAAAAAAAGTGCTGCCAACATGTCCTGGCAGCAGCTTATGCAGAGTCATGAAAAAGAAATTCTGCTTCATAAAGAGCAGTAGCTCTTGGCCACAGTCAGGGCAAGTAAATGCACATGAGCTGATCTACTGCCAGGAAATTAGTTTTGCAAGTCCAGTAATCCACAACAGAACTTTCTCCACAAGCCTGCCAGAAGGAAAGCACGGAGTGACGTGGTGAGTTGTGGCACTGTGGAGGGCAGATACCCAAACAGCCATAGTGTACCAGTCACAAACACCCAGAGCAGCTGAGGACAGCCACAGGCAATGTACAGTGGCAGAGCAGAGCACCACACAACTGCTTCCCTAATAGTATAATCTCTAGGAAAAGACTAAGAATAAACAATAAAACAACACATTTAAGAGGAGATTGGCTTGGAGCTTTAAGTTGGAGGCTGATCTGTCCCTATGGCCAATGCTATTACTAATAGCTACAATCCCGGCCAGTCTTGGATGTTGCTGAGAGTGGAAACCCATGTAGAGGAAAAAGGTGTAATCTCCATGAAAAACACTGGCAAATATCAGTGATCTCTGTGCATTGCCTATGTAGTCTAATCTGTTAAAGAAGCTGTTCGTTGTGTGGATTACCATTGCTAGGGTTAAAGTCCAGGCAAAAACTGGTAATTTCAGCTCTGTTGGACTGGGGCTACAGATATCAGATTTTGTGGTTTGTCGTAAATTGTAAAATAAAAGGCTGTTTGTTGCATACATAACCATTAAAACCAGCCTTTAGTAGAGAATAAACAGGAATGGATACATCTTGCCCTGAGCTATGGTTTTATGAGCTTGACTTCCATACAGGAAAACTGAGTGAAATTACATGGCCAGTGTTATGCAGAAGGCCTTGGTAGTCTTTAAATCAGTTGACCTGTGGGTAAGGCCTCAGTTTATAAAGTCTTAGGTTGAGGAAAATAAGGTACAGTGATCAAAAAAATGGTGTCTCATCGGTACAGTGGGCTCCAGAACCACCACCAACATCTTGACCAGCTTTGCTGTTCAAGGTTTGTACCAGATTTATGCAGAACAAGACTGTTGTGCTAACCTCTCTTTAAGACATATGAAAAATATTAACAGGGAAATATGAGCCTTGACTTTATAAGATGCCATTTTCACTATTTCTCAAGTACAGCTAGATAGAGGAGATTTAAATTCAAAGAAACAGTGAGCTCTTTTGCTTTGCTCAACTGACCTTTAGTGATTCTGTCTGCAGAAAATGTGCCTCCAGTTTGACTCATTCTTTTCCCCTCAGATACAGTCTCAGTTTGTCATTAAGGAATGTTACTAAAGGAGCTCTTGAGAAAGCATGCTGTTTTCTCCCCCAGTTATAGTGGGAAGTATAATTACAGAATAAGCTGCAATGAATTTATGCCAACATGTTCAGCTCAAGTCACATGTCAGAAAACAAATTAACTAAATAGAAAAGCTAAACCCTTCACCTGTTCTGCATTCTTGAATTATGCAGTTGGATTGGATGCTTTTGTTTCTGGACAGAAAGAGCGAAAGACCTTTTAACCTCCCCAAAATGTACAGATGTTTCTTCCTCTAGGCGTTCAGTCAGTTAAAAATAATTTTACTGCTAATCTCTCTTGCTATGAAGAATTTACGAAGAAAGAATATGCTTAATGTAATCGGATTTGTTGTTCAAAAAGATGGGTTTTTTTGTACTGGCATGGCCAAAATTCCCTCATTCTTATCCACTCAAAGTGGGCATGGCTGAGGGTTTACTAACAAATTATTTGTTGTAAAGATAACAGTGCTTCTTAATCTGAAAGGGAAAGAAAGTTATAAAAGCAGGTCCAGTTTCAAATATTGAGCACTTTTCACAGGAAATATATTTGTGCTCCTTTCTCTTTATTAAAATCTAAAAACGAAAGGCTTCAAAATGGCTACAAAACCCATGTGGGCTAAAGAAAACATATGTTGTGACTGTGAACAACTCCTTCTTTTGACCTGAGTGTAATCCAGTCAGGAAGCAGCTAGAGATCAGTCATACTTGTGACTAGCAAAACTTCACGCAGAGTTCTGCTTGCCTTCTGTGAACACAAATACGGAAGTATACTTCTAGCAGAGAAAAACCCCAAAGGGATACATCCTGCCCTATGCTTTTGCCCACCTTCCCTGGGGCAAAAGTTGTGCCCCACTTTCCTTGAGGTGACTTATATCCACTGTAGCCCTCTTAGATGCTCAGTTGGTATGACTGAGCTGTGGATCATTAAACAGTGAAATGACAAAGGTGCAGAGAGTGCAGTGCATGGGAAAATACAATGACACAGAGCCTGTGAATTTGCATTGCTACCATTGATTCAGCTACTGAAACCTTTCAATGCCTTAGTACCTACAGGCCACCTTGTCCCAAGACCTGCCCTGTTTTCTTAGATACTTGGACCAAGCCAAACCTTAAATATCTAAAATGGGATATAGGCAGAATGAAGGTGTTTATATTCAAAATTTATATTCTGAAATCTGTTCTCTGATCACTACATAACTCTGGAGGCACCTAAACTTCATAATGGCTTTGACTGTCACCTTTAAAATTTCCCAGAATGTCTTCCTTTTTGGCATGCTTGGAAGCATTTCATTCCCAGCAACACTCAGCAGCTCTGTTCCTCTAGGTCCCTAAGCTCAGACACTCCTTAACCGCTACCCCCAGCTATGCTGAGGAACTAGCATAATATCCCTGGACAATTACATCCACTAAACATATGATGGTTGCAACTGATTTCCTTAATAATATGGACAAAGAAAGACCCAGTAGATTTGCAATTAATGATCTTGTCCAGCATCTAAAGAGTCCATATTTCCATATCCACTCCTGATGGAAGTCATCAGCTTAAGATCTGTTCATAGGACTCCTAATATTAGTAAACTCCTACAATTTTTCAGTTTGTCACCCTATCACATGGCTGAGAGGTGAGGACACGTCAGTTTTCCAGTTAAGAAACTGATTTCTGTGTGAGCATTCTTGTTACATCTCTTGCTTCTTAAACAAACAGCTGAAGAACAAGGAGGAGAAACAGAAAGAGAAATCGGTCAGAATTTCTGCAAATGAAACACTCAGTTCTAATCATGAACAAAGTTAAGGGGTAAAACCTGGTAAGCTTCTGCCATAGTGTTTCTCTTTGTTGTCGTCACCCGGTGGCAGCTGAACTACTACAGTGTGTTCACAGCTCCTGCAGGAGCTAAAGTTGAAAGTGACTCCACTTTTTTTTAAGGTTTCTTAAACTCTTAGGAACTTGATTAAGCCTTTCGGTCAACTTATTTGGAAGGTCTAATGTACAAAAAACGTCAAGGAAACATGGTCAAGGGTGCATATGTAAGTGAGAAATTTTAGAAGATCTAAAGGAAACTGAGGATAAATCAATGAGTCTCTATCCACTAGTGCCTGTTTTGGAAGTCTGATTTTGACAACTAACCTGGAATATACTTTTAGACAGGCAAATTTACATGAGATGACTCTTACTGTTAGGAGTCTTAATGTCTCCATAATTTTTTTTTTTCATGATTTAACACAGCAACACCATTTTAATTCCTTCTTCTAAAATCATTCTTCACTTCTCAAAGTCAAATCAGCCAGACTGAATTCATACTCACAGTCACCCAAAATGGAAAAAACAATTCTAACTACAATTTTCTAAGATGCTTCCAATAGATTATATTTGATGGAAATCCTCCTTCCAAGCTCTTTCTAGTTTCACAATTCTCTAATTTCATTTATTGTTTATTGTAATTTATAGCATTCACTATCTCTCATATTCATAACAGAAATTTTTTTTTAGTTTAGTAATCACATAACCTGATCTGACTACATTTATAAAAAATTTAGAAACTGCAAATAATCTTCAGACTAACCTTTTTTAAAATGAAATATCTGTCTGCATTGTAAAGAGATATAATCAAGACTGTGGAGTTTAAGAAAACTTCAGTTAATAAATCTGTAGGAAAAAATAAACCTACAGCTAATATGATATGAAAAGTCAGGGTTTTCCAAAGATCTTTTTGTGCTGCCTGGCATCTGTCTTTTGTTTAGTCAACCAAGTGTATACATTTACTTTTGACATATTTGATCATAAATTTAATGAGGTAGGTATAAAACAAGAGAGGTGAAATTATCTTCCTAGAAGGGAATAATGGAGAAAAGGTGTAAAAAACCAAATTGTATGTTCAAAAAATTAAGATTGTTCCTACACAGAGGTTAGGCTAATGCTTTTTTTTTTTTTTTCCCCGAGAATGCATCTAGACTGTGCTTCTTGTTCCAAAGTAACTTAATTTGGAGGTTGTTTCACTAAATGCTGTCCAAAAATCTCCTGAAATAGAAGGAAAATCCCCTTGAATACCATGGAATTTTTATCAGGCCTCAGGTATTGGTGGGAATTTTCTTAGTGTTAGAAAAGATTCATATCACTTGGTATGAGTAGCAAACTCTTCTCTAGAGAAGCCAGGTCTACAGTAGCTCCTGGTAAGTTGGAGGTCAAACCTGAGATACATACAGCAGTTGAGCAGCCGGAACAAAGCTCCTCCCAGTCAGTTCTGTTAGGTGCTTAATGGTCTCTGAACATTTTCTCTTACAAACCTGCTGTAAGCTCTTTCTCACAATGGGGGACAATAGAAGCAAAAAAACCCACGTTCTGTAATATTGCTATGAAATTTGAGAGAGCTGAAAAGTTCCAGTATCGGTCCCTCTGTCTAGTAGTGGCATAGAACAGGAAATTAGTGATGAATTACTAGTTATAGCATTTTTAAAGGATGCCATAGTAAAATGAATGAAATAAAAATACTCAAATAAGTAGTTTAAATCTTCCCATTTTAGTGTCTGCTCCCTGATTTTAAATCTTCCCATTTCAGTGTCTGCTCCCTGATTTTATATCAGTGTGATGAACTTGACTACACTGTGCATATTTACAATCCATAGATAAGAAATGCAAACTCCTACCTCCAATGTCTGCTGTACCCAGGGAAGTATAGAATAAATTGGGGTATGTGCACATAATGCTCCAAACTGAGCACAGGAAAGAGAGCTGCACAGACACACGGCTGAAGAAACATCACGTGGTACAGCACAGCAAAGGATAGACTAACTAAAAAAAGATTCTGATCCCATCCTTTCTTCCCACAGAAAATCCATGCCTACACATGCAAGGGAAAATTTGACTAAAAAAGGACTCTAATACAAATTCCCCAGATATTTCTGACAGGGACAACATGTTGCAAACTAGCTGCTCACCTTTTTTATTGACATAAGAATGTTTCATATTACCAATGCTATGTTTGGTTGCATCATATCGTGAGCACATTTGTGAAATAGGGACAAATTCTCAAACCTGGACCCAGCCATAAATATCTTTGCCTCCAAAGGCCTACTCAGGGTGTCATGAAGACCATCAAATTCCCTAGTCCCTGATCAGGCCCTTTCCACATGCCTCAATATTCTGACTTTTTTCCAATTTTTCACTAACAAATCTTTTCTTATTCTAATACTGTACCTAAGCGGAAAATAGAAAAGTTATTTGATAGGTTTTGGTGCTGGAAAAAATGGATGAATTGTTTATTTCATGAGAAATGTTCTCTTAAATGGAATGACTTTAAATAGAAAAAAATATTAGACACAAGAGGTTTAATCTGTGAGGCCCTCATAGCTCAAATACTTTTAGGGCTCTTTACTCTCACCCTCACACAGACAAAACCAGCACTCCAATTAAAGCAGGGTCAAGCTTAATGTCCTTGTTAAAGATAAATTGGTTCACAAATGTGTTTACAGAGAAATTGTTGCTGCAAACAAGCTGTATAATATGAGACTTAAGAAAGCAAATATATTCAGCTTATCAAAGCAAAGGCAAACACGTGACTTGGACATTGTGTGTGACAGGTACTTGTAGATGGAAAGGGTTTGTTAGCCAGGACATTCTCAGCCTTGCTGAAAAAGTCATAACAAAATTCAGTAGCAAAAAGTCAAGTTGGACAAATTTAACTTTGGAATAAAAGGAAAAATCCTGACAGGTCTTTGAGAAGCAATTAGGCATATGAAACAGCTTATAGAGGAAGATAATGAACTCACTGTATGTTGAAGTCTTTAAAGGAAAGATGTCAAATGTCTTGTCTGAAAAATGTACTTAAATATAGCAATATAAGCTGGATATTTGCAGCTTCTGGGAGATATTATTTGTCTGTATATCATTTGCATGGGAGCTAAGGGAAGAAAGTGGGGTGGGAAAGAGCCAGGTCATGATGTTTTCTTCTGGCCGCAGAGCCTGTGAGACTCTCAAAGGTCCAGATGCCCCTGCACGGGCTTTGTGGGAGCAGAATTGCCTGCGTGGCCTTTATTATCCTCAGAGTATTTGCAGCAGGACATAAGACAATATCTGTAATCCAGTTAAAACACCAACCCTGTCTTTATTCTTAAGTAATGCTGCTTTCTCATTGTCTCACTGTTCCCTTGAATTTTGTATTTTTTGCTGCACAACAGCCCAATTTCAATAGAACAACATGTGCTAATATTCACTAACAGAAACAGAGTGATGAAAAAAAGTTTTATTTCAGTTCCACTTATTTACATCTGGTGTAACTTCACTGATTTCTGAGACTAAACTAATGCCATATAGTGATGAATTCTGCAACGTACCGAATAGTATGATTTAACACAATGTTAAGTACTTGCATTGTTTAGTCAATGTCAGTGAGACTAATTATTAGTTTATTATTGAAAGCTTGTTTTTTGGGGTATAGACCACAGTACTCAGCAGAGTGAAGAAAGAAATCCTCTAAGTGTTCTTCTATTACTAAAATGATCATCAATTTGCAGAAAACCACTGCAGGGGAAGCAAATTTTTACTGTAGCCTAGAGCTCCTTAACACACTTGTCAAATCTCTTTTCTTCAAAGCCTCAAGTAATGCTCATGGAATACCTGAGAACTCACAATAAATGAACTACAGGCTGAAACCAGCTTCCCAAACCAAAGAAAATATATTACCCTTAGGAAATTTGCTTTGGTCTATTCATCAAAAACTTTGAAGATATCGAGGTCTGTGTATAAAGACAAATGTATGACATTACCAGAACCATTGGGGGTACTCAGACATTTACTTTCCAAATCAGTAATTAATTTTCCAAGACTATTATTAGAACCAGAAGTTCTCATTTCTGGAGAGTGTGAGAAGTATGCCACACATCTCACAGTGGTTCATGTTTGCTTTTATAGGTCTCTTAATTGAAATAAAATGTTCTTCCAGTAATGTTTATATCGGAACAAGGAAGATATTTCTTGCAAATATGAAGGTTGAAAGTAAAGGCTGTTATATGCTGCCCAGGAAACTGAAGATTAGTACCCCTTGGATTTGTTATTACCTGACATATTTTATGGCCTTGAATGGATCTCCTAGACCCATAATTTATTTGCCAGTTTACATAAGTGTGCTTAGTTTGTGGCAATATCAACAGCAAAATTTATTTAATGCTGACTGATGATGATACTATTACTTGCATAATAAATGTATTAAGATAAGTTGAATGATCTTCCAGCATTATTTTCATTACTGTAAAATGCATTTGTTTGATTGGATCCAGTATAAATTCCCAAATGATAGAAGAATGTGTTTCTTCTGAAAACTCAAAAATACAATATCAAAAACAGTATCAGGGGAAAATAGTACATCCCAAACCTTAAATTTACCAACCATAACATAACATGTTAATATTTCCCTAAGGGTGTTCTAACTTATGTCTGTATTCTCTTTTCCATATTTTTGTGTGAGGGAGAATGTATGAACTATCACAGCAGGGTGTATGAAAGTTGAAGTGAGCAATCAGGATGATATCTTTCAATATTTCATGTCAAATCTTCCACCTAATCACTATATCAAGGATGGATAGATCAAGGGGAAGTATTTAAATATATAAATAAATACTGTTACAGTATTTATTTCCTGTCATGAAAAGCAGATCACCCCTGGTAGCTTCTCTGTTGAAGAAAACCTCTGTAATCTCAATAGAACTGTGTGTGTGTTTTAAAAAATCATCTGGGTTAATCATTACCACATTTCTACTGCTCTGTTCTAACAGCAAATGTCTGCAACTTGAATTAAGAGTTTGGCTCTAGCTATTTCTTGTTCTACAGTACCGAGGGGAGTGTTCTCCTATAAACCAACATCTGTATTTTAATGACTCATTGAGGAAGCCTTGTTTCATTGTGGTTTTGCACACTGAAATCCAGTGGTCTATCTTAGAGGTGCTAAGTCACGAATTTTCATAATGAGACCAGTCAGGCACTTTATTTTTCCGTGCTGGGACAAAGCATGACAAATACTTGTAAAACATTTCAAGTAAAGGTTGTGCATCAGGTAGTAGAAAAACAGGCAGTTTTTCTATTAATTACTTCTTAATTACTTCTGTAAACTATTATTTTAGAATCTTGTAATCAGATTGCATTTGCCTTCTCAATAGGTGACGTTCCAGCCCTTTGTGTGAAGACACTTGTAAGAATCCCATGCCATCCTTTACATCTCACATCATCTGAGCAGGAGCAGGTGGGAGAGCTGGAATTTACACCCAGTGCTGGGCACCAGCTCTTCTGCAGGTAAGCCCATGCTACAAGGTGAGTCATATAATGGGTTATAGTGAGTTACGCCTGTGAATCTAAGGAGGGTCCTCCTGGAGCAGGTCCCACAGGTGTTGCAATAGCCAAATAGTGTAGATGAGTGGCTCTTTTGACCCCATTGTTATCCCCCAGTGCTGCTTTAGCCAGTAAGGTGAATGCAACCTGCTGAGAACAGTTTTGAGCACTTTTTTTGCTAATATGGTTGCAGCTGCTGTTCTGAAGATTTCACAGCTGTTTCCAGCATGTGCCTGTGTGACACCAGCTGCTCTAAAGAAGCCTGCCTCTTCCTTCATGGGTTCAGTGCAGAGGGCAAGCATTGCTACTACAAATCTCCCAATTTTTCTGCCAGCACAACTCCATTGTGTTCCTATCTAGTGTGCAGTGCCAGCCTGAGCCGCTTGCTCATAGCAGAAGGACGAGGACAGAAACTGGTAGTTGGAGCTGCTTGTCCTATGGTGTTTGTTGTGAGAAGCTAAAGACATCCCAGTGCATTAATCCATATCTCTGAAATCATCAAAGAGTCAAAATCTCATCTTCTGGGAGTTCCTGGCAATGCAACTCCATACTGAACCAAAGCTAACCATGTCAAAGGTTTCAGGTCTGCCATGTGTTTATCCACTCTGTTTCTCCAACAGACAGGGAAGAGGGACTGAAATAATCTCCATAAATGCAATTTTATCTAGATTGTGAATTTATTAAATTTAATAGAGCTTTCTTTAAAAAAATGAAAAAATATGTCTTAGGAATATGTGTTTGTGTGTGCATACAGTGTGCATCTGCTCCGAATACTTCTGACACAGAGCAAGGAGACAGGAAAAAGACAACCCAGAGGTTTTCTCTAACCCAAAAGGCCATGTTGCCTTGTGGCTTCTCAACAGGTTTAAGGAGTGAGGAGAACTGTTCCCAAAACTAATACTTCCCTGTAGCCTGACCTTCATGTCTTAATGATGTAATACATAATAAGGTGGTAACGATTCCAAACACTCCAGTAAAGCCATGTATATCCACTGAAAAAAAACAACTTGTGTGCATACACTCAAGGTTGGTTTTTTGTTTGTGCTGCTTTTTGGTTGTTGCCATTAATATCCCTTCCATGTAGTCCTCTCCCTTTCTGACCTTTTCTTAATGGCTTCTGAAAAGACACCTTTCTTACAGTGTACTAGCCATTTACAAAGTACCCATAGAGCATGGAGCCCTGGACAACAAGGTAAATTAGCCCATACTGTATAATATCTTACATCCCAGGCAGAACTCTGCACCACACTACACCTCTCTAGGGTGCTTTCCTATATGGATGTACCTGAGCTTGACAAGACATTACTTGAATGTTTGTGTCACTGTTGTCATGGTGAAACAACTGCATCTTCCAGGCATCTGGCATGTCATCAAGATAACACAAGGACCAATGTCATCAAAAGTATCTAGAGAACCACAGCTATGGAGAGATATTGGTAGAGTCAGATACAGTACTCTGGAGGATCCACCTCCTTCTCCCCCTCCAACCTCTTCTGCAGCTGTTTCCCAAGAGGACTGCTCAGGAGAAAAGAAGAATGTCTATTTGGCAACAGGACAAAATTACCTTTAGCACTGTTTACAGAAAACAGCCTGGCTTCTATAAGCAGACTGAACCAGCACAGCGCAAATCTTGCTCAAAACACTTAACTGCAGCATTCAACTTGGTAATGATTCAGGCCTCCAGGGAAGACAGAGCTCAAGGGTCAAACATTAAAACAACATTAGTTAAAAAGCATGTGTGTTAAGGTCATGGCTGGAAGAACATGACATTTTTTCATACATCTCATGAAAGTATAGAAATACAATATGCCCTCTGTAAAACCCTCACTTTTTAGATGCAAAGTAGGCTGTGACTGTGAATAATTATGAATTATATTTAGTTGATGCTGATGCTGTGCTCTCCAAAGATTTTTTCATTTTCTGCCATGTGGGGATGCCCTAGAAATTCAACCAAAGAAAAGATGTAGGCAGGAACAAAAGATCTCAGCCAGCTGCCAAATTTGTTCCGAACAGTACAACGAGTGTGGTCCTAGAAAGGAGGAAATTGCTACTGCGCAGTTGGAGTCAGTTTTTTCATTCAGTGTCAGAACAAGGCTTTCTAGCAGGGCTCCTACATGCAGAGCAACTTACAAATATAAGAATGGCTGTATTCAGACAGACCACAGTCCGTCTAGCTAAGTATCCTGTCAATAGTAAATCCTTTGGAAAGATTATAGGAATGGGACCAGAAGACATTGATGTTTCCCAAGATTATTCTCTCAAATGGCAACCTTTACAGCACTAGGAGTGCCAATTTATGTTGGGCTGGGGAGCAAGCTTGAGCACTGGACTGTTAAGTGCCTGTGATGCTTAACTGTAAGCATGCCCTGAGGTGTGGTTTTTGGCTTAGGTTAACTGTCTTTGAGACAGTGCTCCAACACTGTTTAGAAACTTTTGTACCGAGGACTGCAGAATGAACAAGATTGCATCAGGTCTGACTCCAATTTTCTGCAGCTTTTTCTCTACCATTAGTCCAGCACACATAGCTGCCTTCATACTGCACTGCAGGGTATACATTAAACCCCCTCAGTTTCATGAAGTAAAAACACCGCTAGGAGGGCTGCAAATCTTTTTGCACATTATTCATTTACAGCTACCTCCACACCCCTCCACCTCCTAACACAACTTATTACAATGTTTTGAGACCACAGAAAACAGCAAAGAAACCTGGTACCAAGTAACTATGCAGCTTGGACAAAGCTGACTGGCGTTGACTGGCTTCAGTACTTTGACCCTGTTTTATTTAGTGGTATGGGAATATCTTTCCATTCAATGTTCTCAATATTTAATCGTCAGTGATTTTGTCCACTCACTTTTTGAAGCCATGTAAGCTTTTACCATCTGTGGCCAAGCTAGAACAAGGAGTTCTGAACTTTGTTCTGGGAAGAACCACTTCACCTCCCTTTTTTTTTAATACATGCACTTTTGGGTTGTATGTCTGGTCAGGTGCCTTTTTAAACCTTGGAAAACAAAAGTAAAAAAAAATCCACAGAGATGAGACACCTCCAGTGATGACTTACTACTAGGCAGAATGATGAGAAGGACTGGAGGATCTGGAACATCCAGATGCAGAGCACTCTGGGCTCTGACTGACTAGTGCCTCCTGAGCACTCACACACTCATACTGGTGAGAAAACAACTGGTCAAGACATTGTGGGTAGTGTCCTAATGACTAGCCAGTTCTGTCATGGTTCTGATATTTTTAAGGAGTTCTTTTGCAGACCATTTACAAAGACTTTGCAAGTTGGCTTTAGGGGGTTAAAGATAATTTGATCATCTGGTTAGTGGGAATCAGCATTTGCTTTATGACTAAAAAGTTGTTGCATAAATAAGCTTCATCTTTAGAAGTGTATGCTATTACATGTGTCTATACATATAAATATATATATATATACACACAACCTTATTCTCTTGCTGGAAAACCTGAAGAATTTTTCCTCAGAGGACACAGAAACACCTTCTTTACTGTGAGGGTGACCAAGCGCTGGAGCAGGTTGTCCAGTGAGATTGTGGAATCTCCATCCTTGAACATATTCAAAAGATGTCTGGACATGGTCCTGGGCAACATGCTCTAGATTATCCTGCCTGAGCAGGGCGGTTGAACGAGATGACCTCCAGAGGTCCCTTGCAGCCTCCACCATTCTATGATTCTGTTAAAAGGCTAAAGAAACTTCTGTGAAGCTTGAAAAACTTAACGAAGGAATAATTGTAAATCTGTTGACCTACTGAATCCCTCAGATGTGAGAGAAAAGTGCCAATTAGAGTGAAGGAACAGCACCTTTCTCTCTTAGATTGGTCTAGGAAAGTGTCATTGAGGGAAAGTTGGAGTTTTGCAGAAGTGATTTAGGTGGTGAAGTAATCTGCCAGTCTCAAAAGTGGAACCTCAGTCTGCCTCTATCAATTGCAGTTGCACAGAATGCAACACAAAGCAACATTCCTGCTGCACCAGCAAGATTAGAAGGGTTTACTGGAGGGTTGACATTGCTATGAAATAGTCCTATTTATCCAAGAGCATGGTTAACAAGAAAGATCATATGTGCCAAAAAAAAAAAAAAAAAAAAAGAAGGAACACAGTTTGATTCTTCAGTCTTCTCTCCCCCCAAAAAACAGATTAAGGTACTTATCTTCAGGCACATACATGCTGTATGACAGCTCTCTGTTCACGTAACAAAGGATCTTCTTTAGTGTTGTTCCTTTAGATCACTGTACTTCCTAAAGATCTACATTCTGAGATAAAATCATAACTGCACATAAGATTGCTCAGGTTTCCCTGTATGTTATAGCCTATCTACACATAACTGTGTAATTTATTGAGATGCATAGCACCAGCTCTTCCGGCTAAGGATGCTGCAGAGGAAGTAGAAAGAACCATGACTGTCCTGCCAGCAGCACCCATGTCATTCCAGAGTGCACCTCCTGCATCCTGGGGTGTTACTCTGGGTAATGTCTGTGATGCTGGGGTCAGGATCTTGTTCACAGGTTTGCATTCTCTACACTTACAAGCTCTCAATCAGCAAATATGTAAAAATATGATGAGATTAATGAACTCACAAGAACTACAATGCCTTGGATAACATTTGTAATTAATTTTGACAACCTGATACACTAGTATAAGAATGGTTGCTATAGCAACCTAAAATCATGTCAAAGAGTTGGATGTGTTAATTGGCATGCAGTGTAAGTAGCTCATTCAGCGGTTTCTATTGCTATGGAAACGTAACTGTCATTTTACGCAGATGATAAAGGACTGAGTTATGGGTTTTATTTTTTTCTTCCTTCCAGCATCTACGGTTTATTTAATTACATTTAATAAATGAATGCAAGTCCTAGTCTCACAGAGATGAAGGATTTCTTACCCAAATGCAGTATTTACTTTCCAGCAATGCTGACAAATCCATACACTCTTTCTGTCCATGTTCTCTGTGCTTTGAAATTTGAACAGATTTGAACTCTATATGTTAATGTACTGGTTAAGACATACCCTCACAAATGCACAATGAACTATATTAGAAGAACAGCATGTGTTACAGTTCAGTCTTCAAGACACTAGTCCTCATAATGTTTTTCATAACCAGTCTGTCCCAGTTTCCTCTTCAGCAGCATGGAGCAAATCTCTATCACTCAGCTTGGGCAGTCTCAGTTTCATTTGACTTGCCTGCCTTCCTCATAAACCTTTAACTTTGTTGCTTTATTAGACCCATATTTCATATATGTTTCAGATCCAGGCCCGCTTTCCTTCTCTGTGTTCCCTGTTCAGTCTCTCCCTAGCTCTTCCATGGATGTCTCTTACAGCTTCATGACAACAGGCACTTGCCTCTCCCTGTGCAGTCTGCATCATCCTCCCACATCTGCCTCCTGTATTTTCTTCATACGAGTCTGGGGTCTTCCATCTCCTTCTCATTGCCTGCATCCAACAATGAGGTCAGAGGAAATACTATCAAAACAGTGTCCCTGTTTCTGATTCTGGTTCCTGGATCAGTATTGACTACAGTCCCTATCATCCCACAGTTACAATCTGGGGAATTGTCTCAGACAGTTCTGGACTGGGCCATATTCAGGAATAATGTCTAGGACATTTTCACCATAACAGCACAAGACACATTCTTGGTATAAATGCTACAAATATGCCAGATTTTAAATAGAAAAGACTAGACATTTCCAAAATTTCCGGAATTTTCTAACATGGGGAAGGCAGTACCTTTTCTCTGTCTTTGTTTTCAGAGACTAAACTGTTTGAGTGAAATGCTCCTCATACTACTGGACTGATTCATATCTTTAGGAGTGAAAATTTCAGATCAAGTAGACAAAATTTAATAAAGCTACAACTTTTAAAATAAAGTATTCCGACAAGTGCCAGGTAATCCAAAACACTGCTGAAATATCAGCTACAGATCATACCTATAATAATGGAAGTATCTAACCTGGAGGAAGTTAGATGTGTAGTGCTTTGTGCTGCCCTAGAAATCTGTCATTAAGGTTTTGTCTCCAATGTAGGCTATGCAGGGTTAAGCTATACTAACAAAATGAGTCACATCAAGTGTTCTAATGTTGCCCCTACATCTTTAACATGGACTAGGATTATGAAAGACCAATATGTTGAGAACCAGCTTCTGGCTGGAGTATTTTGGAGAGCTGTCAGCAGGCTGACCACAGGATGTTTCCATTAAAGACTGCCTGCTTGCATGAATTCTCACTGAAAAACACTGTGTTATTAATAGTGTCATCAATGTCTTTTGTTCAGTGTAATTTTTTATTTAGAACAGAACTATATTTTTAAACAGATATAAAGAGAGAATTTTTCTTTGGTATCAGTGGAGTCACATATCTCACAAACTATGATTTTCCTCTCATCAGTGTTTTTTGTACTGTTCTTTTTTTTCCTATCTCAAAGCGTTATGGCATGTGAACTGTCAGTAAAGGAAGAGCTGACAGAGGAAGAGAGAACCAGAAAGCAATTGGAACTCGGCTGAACAAGACAAATTCCATCCTAGGTGTTCAAAACACAAGTCAGCTCTATAACTCAAGTCTATGCTTTGTGACATTTGGGAAAGGAGTGGATTTCCTTTTTAGAATCTATTTTCTTTCTGAGACTTTTAAATAATGAAGAAACATGTGATTCTGACTGCTTGTTATTTGCCTTTGCAATAGCAAATATTAATGAGAAGAAACATTTTCTTCCTTTAGATTGCTTGCAAGTACATTCTTCTATATATTGGTATTGTTAATTGGATACCTCAAAGAGATCTTCTGTAGCTCAGTTAACAACATAATTGATTAGCATTACAGCCATAAAGAGTTCTAAAACCAACTCTACCTGGAACATGCAAAAAATGGAACCCTGCTCATAGTGGATATGTGAAAAACTGACAGCACTGAGGCTGAACTAGTCAGCGAAATGACACACAAAACTAAACAAAAGCATTCATACACTAACTTTTCCCCCAGTCTTTCAGTGAAATCAAGGCACAGTTATGAAGTTATTACAAGAAATTCCTCCTAATTGAAGGGGTGGTGTTATTCCCATAGCTTTTTAACATATTTCAGTATTAACTCTCCTTGTAAACAGTCCCACTTCTGATATTAATTATTTCTGCAAATGATCTTACTGCATCACTTATATTTCCATAGCATACCCGTAGGCAATAAAGAAAACAAAGAAGATATTTCAAATGTAGTTCAATTATGCAATTTCCCCAAGCAAATCATTCACTTTAAAACTAGATAAAAGCTCACACATTTCCAGTGAGAAGAACAAATTTTCTGTGTTCTGTATTGAGTTATTATTCATAAGCTGATCCAGGGGCTGCTTTAATGACCTAGTTCTTCAAACTCTTCCATATGAACAGTGCATGCATCTGAGAGATCAGTCCATGGACGTTTCCTCCAGACATACAGCTGGTTAAGACTTTCCAACCCCTTCCTTTCCCAAATTACTTGTTCCCAAAATCAAGCTGCTATTGACTCCATTCATCAGAATGACAGGGTTAATCATGGAACCAATTCTATCAATGAAATTATTAATTTCAAAAAATGAAATTCAGAAAAAATGTTCTTTGGAGGGCTTAATTTAATCCATATCCTTTCACAGAGGAAGTTGGATGAAGGTGGAAGGGGAAGGATAGAAACCTCTTAAAAACAGGAGAAATTTTAAGGTTGAACCACAACCACAGTGAGACTCTGCGAACCCCCAGAAGATGCTCTTTTCTTCTGTCGACCCTGCACATTGCAGTGGTGTGCAGACCTGACCAAGTTAGCTCCACATAATATTCTCAGCAGGATAAATTGGTTTCAAACTACCTTGGGTAGGCTGCTTCCATCTTCCCACCTAGCTCAGCTGGAGCATTCTCATGCAAATCTAATCTGTGCACTGGAGTACTGTGTGGCAACCTGTAGTCCAGTTAAAAGTGCAACTGGGCTAGTTAAGACATGACCCTCATGATTGTGTCATTGTAGTAATGCTTGCAGTTGATTTAGGATGCAAGAAACTCAGTGAAATTCTGATCTCAATGATGTCACTGTCAGAGTTATCTCTGTCTTCAGTGTAGCAAATACTTAATTCTTTGCAGCACTAATTACTGAAAAGCATGTTTTGCTATCATTATTTGTACGATATATTTTTAAACATATTAAGTTTCCAAGGGAAATGACCTATCAGCACTGCACAAACAGTCCAACTACAATACAAACACTTTCAGTACACATACCACACCCTCACAAAACCTCTTTACCTGGGTATTTTCTAAGGATACCTCAGCTTTTTTTCTGTGAGTCAAATTCACAGCTGGAAATCACTGCATTAGAGAAAGTAACCACTGTTTTCACTCAGCTGAAAACAAATATTGCTGAAACATGCATCTGGGTCATTCAGAACTTCACGTCTGCAAAGGCAGTTTTATCACTCTATACTCATGTCTGATTCATTGGAAAAGGTGCCTGATGACTATTTAAAAAGCTTTAGAGTCACATTCACTTTTGAATGCTTCAGCAAGATAAAAGTGAGTGAAATTAAAAGGATGGTAAATCCAATGTGAGTAAAAAATGGATTTAAGAGCAGTTCAGCATGTGGAGTTAGGAAATGAGATTTTATTACAGAATGACACTTGTAGAGTAAAAGCTCCAACATCAGAGACATCACCTGTTATGAAGAAGCTTGACAGAGGGGTTTGGTGATATCCACAGGCTGCTCCTCCATGTTGCAGAGAAACCTAAGTACAATTACAACTTTACTATAAATGGAGCCTGTTACAATTTCAGCTAGTGGGAACGTTCCTGGTCATTTTGATGAGACTAGGTCTGCACTCTACACAGCCTCTTTTTCTGAGGTCAAGAACCTCATGTAGAGTTGCACACAGCCCTTATGTGACCTGGGATGGGGAAATAGTCCTCCTTTCCACATGGGTCCTGTGGTGGTTCTGAGGCATACCCAGAGTCACTACACTGTCCTGACCACCAGAGAGGTATTAGGCAGCTGCATAGACACAGACACAGGCAGTGGGGTCCCACAGACGAGTGCCACAGCCATAGAAAAAATTCTTAGACCTTATTTTCTCCCATTTCCTGCTCCCCTGCTGCAGCCCTGGCATCATTCAGTCTCTTATCATATTTGATAGGCGTACACAGGCCAGTGCCATGGCTGGCAAGAGGAAAGAGGAGCTAATGGGGGAAAGGTTGCTAATAAACTTCCTTCCTTCTCCCTCCTGCTTCTCCATACTTTGATAGATTTCCCCTCACCGAGTCAAAGCAGAACAGCAACTGTATTAGTCCATTTTCACAGAGCCATGTGTTTTTGTACCAACTGCCCGTACAAAAATCCTTCATTAGCTCTTTATATCAAATGCGCTAGCAAAAGTATCTAATATTATGTCACTGATGTGACACTGAGAAACCTTTCTCAAAAAGAATGTCAATATAGTTGCAGCTAAGAAACTTACTGTAAGCAGTTAGGTGGAATAAGGCAAACCAAAAGCTAAAACACCCTTTCATTACCACAAGTTCCTGAGTAGTACAATACTCACTCTGTCCAAATGCTTTTTAAAATGGCATGTTTTAAGAATCCAAGAACTCAATGTCATTTGGCTAAACATTTTCGTGAACAGGTTATGAAATTGGCTTCTAGAGATGTAGTTAAGTTTGTTGAAAAAGAAAATTGCTACCCCAGGTGAGAAACTGATTTTAATCTAAATCATTTGGACTCTAGGGAAAGCAAGTGGAATTTCATATGCAGTAGAAGTCAGCCACAGGCTGTATTTTACCTGCAGGCCACTAGGTCAAAATCAAAATGATTTTGTCAATGTATCAGTACTTTACATAACTCCCAAAATTAAGGGTTACCCTGATGAGCAGTAGAACTAAAAATCTAGCAACAAACTCAGCTGCCTTGTATTCTCAGATTGTATGGTAGAAATACCAGGCTTATCCAAGAGGGATGTCAGAGTCAGCTATGTGATGCTGCTGCAAGGTGCTATTTTAGAAAACTTAGCTCAGGCAGCAAACTGCAGAGGAATATATTCTACCTAGTATAACCCAAGGAGGGGGTTGCATCCAAAAAGGATGAGCATAATGCAAGTTTGGACTAATGAGTTTATGCAGTAAATCATTATTCCAGTACCATTGTCCAGAATAATACAGACATTGCTACTGGGATGTTAAATAGGTGCTATCAGTTACTGCATTCACGTACTGATACTTTAACGGTGAAAGTTCACTGTTCAAATGCAAGAAAATGACTGTAATCTTTACTCATCTTTCCTGTACTTTGTGCACGACTTTTCTCAGGCTGTAAACTTTGCAGGCCAAGAACTGTCTTAAGTGAAAATATTTTGATAGCTACCAGAACTTAAGCAATAAACAATAATAATGTTCAACTCTTCAGGAAAGGTTGTTTTCAAACTGTTTCCTACCAGTTCTGGCCTCTGTTAAACATAGCTGTGCTGATAGCTGCTGCTTGTGGAAAAAAATACACCCTATTCTCAGACAATCACACTTAGTGTCACAAAATTTTTTTTCTCACTATGCACAAAAATGGATCTAAGCTGTTACAGGGAAATGTACTATGCTATTTTCACCTCTTCATAAAAGTAACACCATCCCAAAGTTAGAAAGTTTCTCTTTCCACTGAGAACTTCACGATCCTTCAGACAGTAAGAGTTCAGTCTTTACAGGCTGTGATTGCCAGCTGTTTTCTTGAACTTCCTTAGGATTAAATGACCTTTGCAAAGTTCTACTAAAGTGAGTTTTGATGGCAACTTTACTTCATGTAGTTGTCACTGTACAGTTGGGTTCCTTTCAGTTTCAGAGGTAAGTTGGAAACATTAAAACATTGTCTTACTCTGATGATTGTTATTTGGGATAGTACTGAAACATCAGGGAAGTACTGAGGTGACAGTGAGTATCATGTGAATACTACTTCACGTTAAAAATAAATACTTCACTCCCCTTGCACAGCGGGAACCAGATTTACACACTTCAGTTGGCAAATGCTGCTTTAAAAATCAGAACAATAGCACAATCTAGCTTGAAGGGGACGTCTGGGTGACACTTAGTGCAGACCACTGCTCAGAGTAGGGTTAACTGCAAAGTCAACTTGGGTTGCCCAGGGCCTTATCCTGTAAAATTTCTAAGGATGTACATCCAGAGCCTCTCTGCACAACTAGTTCCAAAGCTTAACCCCTGTGTTATTGTGAATAATTTATTTTGCTTTGCTTTGCTTTGTAGCAGCATGAAGATAAATAGCAAAATCCTCTGTTGAGTTAGAGCAGTTTTACATCATGTAAATGAATTGACAATAGCAGGATCAACACAGCTTAAGGCATTCTAAAGGACACCAATGATGCCAGAGAAATACCTCATCTCTTTCATTCTACATTTAGGGGGCATGGGAAAAAGGGGCAGTGGGGAGGTGAGGCCATACATGAGATTTACATGATCAGCTACCTCACAGTGTTGTTCGGGGAAGATTTCTAAGATAGGGAAGTTGAGCCAAAGGTAATCTTAAAGACATTTATAAAACACATTTACCCATAGTCACCTCTGCACTGTGTTCAGAGCGGAAGTTGAGAGAAGTGCCTAAAAATATGTGTTTATTGTGTGAAGAAGTTTCTGTGGCTGAGGCCATGTGGTGGCGGGTACAATGGCCACATGCACAGAGAAACTTTTCACATACAGGAAAATAATTAGACCTCCAGTCACCTGGCTGGCAAACAGAGGTGAGTTTTGGCAGGCAAAGTAGAGGTGACAGTATTACCACGGGAACACAAACTGCTCCTTTGACTTCAGTGCAGTTCTTCATATTCATCAGGAATGTGACAGTGAATAATGGCTTTTCTAACTCATCTTTGATGTTGGATCAAGCTGCTATGCATATATACTTCTAGTGAAGCACAGAAGTCAAGGTGCTGACATCACTTGATTTTATTTCAGCTGTAAAATGTCTGTTCCCCTGAGGGAATCTTAAAACAGGAAATAAAGGGAGTCTTTCATCCCTATGATTGTATATCATCCCAAAGACCTGTGATCAGTGATGCCCAGGAGCTATAAGAAAAGTCAAATGATTCAAATTGGCTGTACACACAAAAATGTACATCTTTTAGATGGGTTTGTTTCTGAAGTGCAATCAAGTTTCTACACATGAAGTAAAAAGGGTTTAGTGGATTAAGTCTCTGCAAAATCCCACTGCCTGAAAGCCTTGCAAAGTGATGACATGCATGCAATTACAGACTTGGTGTTTACAGAGTCAGGGAAGGTCCCTCCAGCACCCTTAATTAGAGGTTATGCTAGGATATGGTTACAAACGTTCAGCTTCATGCAGACACTTCCCAAATCCCAAGCCCCTACTGCTAAAATGCCTTGCATTTATAATTGTGATGTTGTGCTTAACATGTGATGATGTGACAGGATCACTGCTGAGGCTAAGTTTTTTTGGAGATCACAGAAGCTGCACAGCAGTTCCAAAATAGATAAACATGCCCAGTGTCACTTCTCAGCTTGATGCCCACTTTCATTTGTAAGAGAAGCAGAGCTGTTATTCTTCCCCAATAAATGTTGTCTTTTGTACTCTTGCATATCTCAGTTTTCCTTGGGTGGGGTAGCTCAAAAATAATGAGAAATATTTGTAGTCATAGTATATCAAGACAAAGTAGCAGTAGAGTGAATGAATGTACCAAGTACACCTTTATAAGGCTAACATGGGATAAGATTGTAATGTCTATTAACAATTCTAGGAACTGCCTAAATAGTTCAAGAATTTTACCTACTGATAATTTATAAGAGTATTCCTCTTAATTGAATTTCTGTGGACATCTGTTCTTGATCACTGTGTTGTCTGAGAGCTGCTAGATCTTTTTGTTTTACACCTTCTGTCAAATATATGTTTACGATCTGGGGTTTAAACAAAACCTATCTCACAGATTCAGTTTGGATGAACCCTTGAAGACAGTTAAACCACTTTAGTGTAAGCTTTTAATTTTGTTGATCTAATATCAAAGTTATTCTGTAATTTACCAAACTTTCAGAGTTACTGTTTGTAGAAAAACTCTGTGGCACGGCTCCAGTGAAAGAGCAGCTAGCTTTCATTGTGACCTCTTCTTCTATTTTGTACTTGAGAAAAAACCAGATATTTCCAGATCCATCTTTTTGAAAAAAAGCCTTTAACCTGAAGAATTAAGGTACCTTTTTTTTAAAAAAAAAACAAAGGCAATATTATAGAAATATTTTCAGGTTCTCAATGCACATTTCTGACTTTTCAGATCTGAAACCAGATAGATTTTTCAGAAAGGTGAGCTTTAATTTTGGTAGATTTAAAAAAAAAAAAAAATCCATACGGAACAAGCTGAAATACTTTGAATGTCCAGTATTCTGAAATTTGTACACATTTTCTTTAATCTATTGTGCATTAGGAATGCTTAGACAATCTGAAATTTTGCTATTCACTGGGACATTTTATGCTACTTTAATATCACTGTGCAAGGTAAAATGGTCATTTGAACTTCTATATAATCATCCTCTCAGATAAGGTTTCTGTGACTTTCATCTATGATGTAATAAAGTTTTCTAATAACATTTTCCCCTCATTGTTTCCAGTGTTTTATAGTGTCATTCTCCTCAGTAATGCCCCTCACTTTATTCCACTTCCTCCCAAGTCCATATCTGCATTTTCTCCCAGCTGAGAGTCTGGTAAAAAGGGACCTACCTTGAAGGCCATCAGAGTGGCTTGTCCACTCATAGCGAGGAGCAGAGATGCTCTAGTTTTCCTTGCTCCATGGTTGTGGCCTCACAACTGCAGTAGCTCAACACCCCTGGAACTTTAATGTATTTTGCCTTGTTAAAGGCCAGTGCAGAATGGAAACTGCCCTGTAGCACTTTGTAAGTGTCAGTGATTTTTGTGACTGCTGCATGACTCTTTGCTGGAGGGGACTTTGTTTTGGTTCATTTGCCAGGTAAGAGATTCTTATTAGAAACTTTAAGTACATTTTTATTTTCTTATGTTTTTCTTTTCACTTTTAAAAGTGTTGCTTGGTTTTTTTTTTTTTTCCTTTTCAAAACAAGTTATTGGTTTTTATATATTAACTATATATATTTTATAAACAGAAGGCAATTGGCTGGAACACCCCTCTCCTGGTAAAAAAATTTTTCTTATGCTAATGAAACGTTTAACTGTCCCTTGTCATTTTGTTTTCTAGGCTATTTTCTTTCTTTCTGTGTTAACAAAAACTTAAGAGCAATCAATTTTGCAAGAAGTAAACTTTTTGCTCCTCCTGTAGGATAGAGGGCAACCAGTTAGTTCTGAAAATCTTAATTTATCTACATCCTAATTATATTATTTTTTAGTGTTTTATTGTATCTCTACGTTTTTGTATTGGTTCTGTTTTAAGAAGATTATTACGGACAAGGAATAGAATGTGAGAAGATTGTAGGGAATGACAGGGTGGTACTAGTGTAAAGTATGAGACACTTTGGTTGGATAAGGAATTCAGGTGCAACAGAAAGACAAAAATGACATTGTTGAACCATTTTATTTGGAGCTTGTAATTCAGAGACTGATTTTGTGGGATGAAACTAGAGTAGCAGCAGATCTGATGTTACAGGATCAGTAAGGTGTCTTAACAAGTAGGACTCCCTTCAGTAAGACATATGTCATGCATCAGAAGGTCAAAGCAGTGGTTGTATGGTAAGAAGATGGTAGAGACCCATCCCACAAATAGACTTCCAAATAGGGATGGTATGAGATTGCCTTTTAAAGTACATACCTACACCCTTATTAGTTGGTTAGTATGGTTTAGTGAGGAGCAAAATCAGAACCACAAGCTAGTGTACAGGGCTGCTGTTTGACCTTCCTGCCCATGGCCTAGCCCCCATCTTTCTCCCATACACTCTGCGGGCACTCTAACATAAGGTTCTCATCTGCTTTGGCCCTTCATTGCCATATAATCCAAACATCAATAAGTATTAGTAGAACAAGCTGGCAGAACCCAATTCTGTTATATGATTTTTTCTGAAATTTCGGTTCTGGAACAAAATATATATTTACTAACAGAATTGCCTCAAAATACCTGTCCTTGGCTAGCACATGTCAAGTTTTCAGTCTGGTTCTCTCCCACTTCTTGTTGGAAATGGCTAGAGGAACCATGACCTTTTAAACTTTCCTGTGAAAACATTTCTTGCAACTGAGAGGTCTCTTCAAAACAAATTTCACTCTAGTGAAATGGTATGTCTAGATGAAGATACATTTAGTTGAAAATGTTCTGACTCTGGCTCCAGTTGTTAGTTCTTTGTAACAGAACACCAGGGCTTTTTCTACGGTAGAAAAATGATATAATCTTTGGCTTTTGAGAGCTGTCTTTGTTCTCAAAACTGATGTTTAAATGAGGAAATATCAGTAAGCATCTTTAAACTTAAACTGTATTCCAGACCTTGACAATGCAGTCCTACTGTCAATGAAGAACTGGGTAAAAAACATTTCCCTGACTTCACCTGATCTCACCGTCTGTAATTTTTCTAGATCTTTTTTCCCAGAAATTTTCTGTCTGAAATCTCTCACCCAGAGCTAAGACAGATGAATAACCAGGCAATGTCAAACCTTTTTAAACAGAGCTTGAATCCCTCAGTTTGAAGCACTATTACAGCCATTGATCTTTTTATAGTTATACCGCCTGTAATCTGCTTTATTTCTTAGGTGTTTCAGGGTTTTCTTATATAATTTTCTTTATGTCCTCAGAATAGGCTCCATAATTTAAGAAGCTTAGTAAACAGACTAGTTTTTCTGAGGACTTTGTACATTTATCAAGATATGAGAATTATTCAGACAACCTAGTAATATTGATGCCTGTAAACAGAAAAAAGGTCCTCTTAAATAATTATCGAGGAGGAAAGAAACTGTAAAGGCTGCTGATGGCCCTGAAATTGATGAAAAAAAGAGGAATATCAGAAATATTTTTCCTGAAGAGAATCTTTCATTGATTTTTGTGGGTTTTACCAGACTGATATTGAAAACACTAATGCTAATGTCATGGGGAATGTAAGTAATCACCCTGGACCAGTTTAATGCATCAACCTTTGTCTTATCCTTGCAGTCAGAACCCACTTGGAGAAATGTATTTAATTAAGAGTGTAAATGGCATAATGCTATGTAGTGGGAAGGGAACCATAGCAACAGTAACAACAGCACTTACTGTCAAGTTGTAATCAATACAGATATTTTACCTCATGGTGGGTGGTGAGCAGGTCTTTAAAACTGTGCAGTTAAATAACAGAGGCATGCACTAATATTATAGTAATACAGTAAGCGCATTTTGCACACATCTTTGTTTTCAAGGTTACTGACTTGGACCAGAACTTCCTGTTGCCTTCAGTGAATGTTTGGAATATTTTAGGGACTGATGGCCTGAGAGCTAGAAAGTAGTTTGATCTGGGTCACTTGCTTTACTCTGAAAGTCTTCCCACTCATTTCAGCTTCAAGTCTACACATACTGGGAAGGGGCTTCTCTTTATATTATTTTTATTGTTGTTATTATTGTTATTATTGTTGCTGCTGGTGGTGGTATATTATTTTAATTGTTATTATTTATTATTATTTATTATTCTACATTAAAATTACTAGTAGTTAATCCTGACATTTTGCAAGAACATATGCTTTTCCACATTTTGCCATGTATGTGCTTTCCAGATCCATCCTAAAACTTGTTTTTATCATCCTGACTAAGCACTATGTCTAGTGCCTGCCACAGTCTACGTAAGACACTATTAGCCAGAGATGAAACCTTCAAAGCACATAGGACAACAGCAGTGCTCTTTTAGTTGGAGGGTATTCAGACGCTTTAAAGTTGTCACCTATACAAAGGTAGAATCATCCCTCAAACCTTCTACACAACTGCCTATTTTGCAGTGTCTGAATGTCTTCTACCTAAAACAGTCTGTCAGATACAAAGTCCTACATGGAGTCAGCATCTAGCTGTCACCCCATTTCAGCTTCTACATAGCATAAAGACAGGCAATACTCAGGACCCAACCTGCTCTGGGGTCAGGACCAGAGTCACACAGGCCATCTGGGCCCCATCTTGATAAGTGGTGTGCTGATGGAGAGTAGGGAGGGTACTTTCCTGGAAACTTGGTCAATAGGCAAGTGAAAGTGTACTGGAAATTGCTTTAAGATGCACTGCTTTTAAAGTCAGCCCTGATGGTAGAGATAATATTAGAATAATTTCATTATTCATTCAACAAAAATTGTCTTAGAAGGAACATGAGAGGACTTATTCCTAGATAGTCTTCCTATTCCAAGGCAAATAGAGAAAATGTTATTGATAAGAGCATCCCAAAAAGAACCCACTGCCAAAAAAAATGAACAGCAATTAACTACAGTCAAGGAAGCCACACACACTTTATGTACTCTTTCAGCAGAGCCTGTTTGCTTAGACACAAGTCCTCACTGTTTACATTCATTACAAACATACCTCATGGACAACAGGGAGATAACAAAATCTGTTTAAGATAGCAAAACTTAATACAAAGGCTTTAAAATGTTATATTAATATACACCAAATATGATATGGTGTAGTTGAGAACTGGCAATGTTAGGTTAATGGTTGGACTAGGTGATCTTCAAGGTCTTTTCCAACCTAGACGATTCTGTGATTCTGTGATTCTGTAATATGATAGGTAAAGTTACAGTTCCATATACTAGGTTAAGTCGTAAATTAATCCATGTAATGGTTAGAACTTCCAATTGTGCACATAAGGAAAACACGGAAAAATTATGCAGAAAAGCTTCCAACACAGATTTAATTACATTTCTTAGGATTTCTGAAAGTCAGCTTTCTAATGCAAAATCTCTTTTTACTGAAGTAGCTAACACTGAAAAACAAACACAGCTTCCTCCCATTCCTCCCCTAAAACCAGCCCAAATTTCTTTCCCATTAGTCATGTTTACTGTGGCATTTTTCATAAAATTGATATAAAAACAATTAATATGATTGGTAAGGACAGACATTAGAATCCTCCATTTGTCATTAACTTGCTGTACTTCATGGCACAGCTGTTGTGTTTTCTATTTACTTTTTACTTTAAATCTGTTGGGGTTTTTTTTAAGGTCGAATATATTTCTTGAACTTGTTTGAAATCATTCTCAAGTTTCTTCAGAGAATAATTCCTGTTCTGCAGATCATATGCAACTCTGCATATCTTACTTAAACAACCCACCATTTTCCTCTGGTTCAGGAACCGGCTGGGTAGTCAACATAATGCAAAAAGCTAACCCTAACAACAATCATAAAAGAAGTGAGAACAATAGCAATCCTTTTGAACAGAACACAAAATTTCAAAGGATAGGTGCAAAATATTTTGCCTAGCTGTAATATTTACAAAAAACATCACAGAAGTGTGCATCTGTCAGTATTCTGTAGGCAATGTAGGGTTTAAAGAATTTTTTTTTTAATCAACAACACAGGAACATGGTAATTTTAACCTTTTGCTCCTGTCTACATTAAACACAGAGATTTTTTGGCATTTGCAGACAGAGCTGAGAATCACATTGTTCCTTTTAAAGGTAATGGGAGCTGAAAACATTTGGCTTCTCACATGTCCTGTCCAAGTGCCATCCCACACCAAACCAAAACCTCAGTCACTTTGAAAACATTGGTTATTAATAAATGTTAGGGAATCTGACATAAAGATTAATCTTTATTTCAGAACCCCAAAGGTGAATTTTGAGAGTCTCCTAAAAGGTCATTTTGGATCAGTGCTTATCTAAAACTACTTATCTAGCCTGTTTTGGCTTTCACCCATTAATGGAAGACATTAGATTGATAGCCACTCTAGGCCAGAAACATGAACCCGAACATTACACAGGAATGTAATTTTTCAGATTTTCCTTTTATTTTCTCCTTTCATTTCATTGTGCTAACAGTACACAAGGTAGGCTGTCTGACTATGTTCTATCAGTTCATCTTCTGATCCTGACAAGAAAAAGAGTTCAGAAAAATGGAAGTTAATAATTCTATACAAAAGTACTGCACTATTTCAGAACCCCTAAAAGGTATCGTTCTGTTGCATCTTGGACAATAGTTCATCTTGGTTCTTCTTTTTTCCTGATCCAGGAGTCTCTAAGACATCTCTAAACATCTCTAAGATGTAACCTGCTGGGTTGCAGTGAATACAGACAAGCAATGGAAGCAGAAAAGACAAGTCTTGATTTATGTTTTTTATGCATTCCTTTGAATTTATGGTAATGTGTCAAGAGTATTGACCCCATAGGAGAATCATTGTGATATTCTGAGAGATAACCAGATACTGCACTCATATTTGAATCTTGTCATGAGCAATCTTTACATTAATGAGTGTATTTATATTACAAACAGTTTGTAATTTCAGAAATCAATGAAGGAATTTACAAAAGAACTTAAACAATTTGTTGTTACCCATTGCCCTAATATATTTTTAAGTAATTAAAGGAAATAAAAATTTTCTGTTAAGGATAGCGGAGCCTTGTAACATATAAAGGAATAAACATTTTATAGAATGGAATTGAAGAGGTTAGTATCATGGATGGAAATATTAACACGGTAATGATTTAGTAGCAAATCAAGATTTATTAATGACTAGCAGCACTTAATCATTAAGCAATTTAAAGATCTACAAAATAATTCAGTAAAATATGTTATAATTAAAACAGCGACTTAATTACAGATTCAAAGATGACAAGATTTACATTAACTTACTATAGGGTACCTTAAATCGATACATATATACATGTGCATTCACAAACCCAAGACATACAAACACACAGAAAAAAAGCACTTGGATTCAGTGAAATACGTATGCACCCACACTCGTGAAAATAACTGTGTATACCCAAACACATCGGTAAACAGAGAGAGAGTGGGTGAAAGAGAAGCTAGCTCAAAGTTAAAGTTTCGCTCTCCTCGAGTTTAAATACTCACAATGCATCAGCTTTCCTCAACAGGCAATAATTGACACTCGAGAGGGTCGACTTCACCCTGGCCTCCCGTCGGCTCTATGGATGGTGCCTTAAGGGTTTTGGTACCTGAGAGGTGTCCCAGCTCAGGGGAGATGCTGGTCACAGGCCCGCTGCAGTCCAGGAGAGCTCAAAGGGTCTCACTTGGGGTTGCTATTTATAGGGTCTGAGATAACTGACTTTTGTCAGGTGCTTTTCACTCTGGCCCAGCTCCAACAATGAAGTATTCTGGTGTCTTCCACCAGTTGCACAAGAGCTTGATGGCTGTGCAATTCTGTTACTGTTTTCCCTTGATGCGCCTTAACATTCTGGTTTACTGTCATTAGCAGTCTTTATCTCCCCAGGTTTGTATGTGGCCCAGGAGGGGGTTTGAAATCACACTAAACTCTGAGTGGCCCAGTGTGGGTGGGGGGGGGTGGGGGGCGACGAATTGCACCACCACAGTAAATGGTCTACAGTCAAGACTTAGAAAAAAGATGTACTTTTCAAAATGATTAAAGGCTGTTTGTTTTCCTAGAATTCTCAGTGGAATGACAAGAGGTCACTTATGGTCATGACTCATTTTATTCGCATCTCTATGCAGTTATATGAGGTGAGTAACGTTAGCATCTCAGGTCCTTAATTCCTTCATTCCCAAAATCTCAGACCTGCACCCTTCAGGCTTTACTGAACTGATTTTCCTGCAGGAGATTGGAAGGATTAGGGAGGTTAAGAAAGAAAACGTGATTATGGTTTAGTGGTTGGACATAAGGGTGACAGAGACTGCTCTAGAGTAGCAGTACTGAGAGCTCTGTGTTACCTTGCTGCACTGTACCTTCTGGTGATCCAGCTGGGCCACATGCTGCTGTCTGCCAGCTGGGCCTCAGAGTGCAGCGGTCATCACTGTGTTCAAGCATGCCTCTGAGGGCTGAAGTAGCTTGTTTAAAAAATACATTTTCATAAATTCCTACATGCATATCTTTGCATTCATCATTTTTGTGGCTATTTCAAAATTCTAAAACCATATTCTCGGCAAGGTTGATAATTTTTATTTCTCAGGGCCGATGCTAAATGGATACTTCATTTCCCACAGCATAATGGAGATATTTGGAGAGAATGCCAACCCTATGATTAGTCTCACCTAATAAATTCAATTTTTAATAGAGTTACTGGATCCAGCTGGTCAGCTAGTCAATTCATGTAAGCAACATCTGAATCAAATATAATCAGAAAACATAGGCAGTATTGATTTGCGGAAACTGACTCTACAACTCAGAGAGAGTTATACAGCAGGTATGTTTACTCCAGCGCCGGGGTGCAAGGGGATTTCTCCACAAAGCTTACACACCCCCAGCACATTTTACCAGAAACTTATAGAGTGTGGATATACATATTCATTGGATTACATAACACAAAAATATCCATGTGCATAAGTAAGGCTGGGTTAGTTCAAAAGGCAGTTTATGTTCTCTTTGCACCTGCGCATTGCCTCCTGGTGGGCGTCTTCAGGGGTCTTTTGGAGGAAGACTCACAGTCTTTCTCACCTTGTACTTTTCCTCTGAGCATGTGCAGATTTTCGTAGTCAGTTTCTTGAACAACAAGAGTGGTTTCAGCCAGTTTACTCATTCTATCTAATCTAAAAGCACCAGTCTATCAATTTCTACTGTCCATATATGGCTATCTATTCATTAAAAGACTAAACTAGTTAGAGCACATCTGCTTTCCAAGGACAAGAAACATATTTTTGTTGAACATAGTAATTCTTGGTAAGTTTCCAGAGAAAGCTGCTTTGTTTTGATTAACACAGTAGTCCTTTGTAAGCTTCCACAGAACAGTCAGGGCAAGCAGGATTATTAAGCAATATTCAGAAATCATTATAAGTTGGTGTAAGTTGCTATAAATAAATAAGTTGCAAAGCAGGTGATCATTCCTTGTATCAGTATTGAGAAAAGTCAAGCAAGGATTCACACAGGTTCTAAGCCACTAAACTGTAATAAATGTTCATAACAAGAAACATTTTCACTCTTCATTGAGCTCTGTGTTCTGAATACAAGGTTATCAGCTTCAGGCTCCCAGTTGTCTGTAGACCACCCCCCTGTGTGCCTTTCATCAGCACTTTAAAACACTTTAGCACAAAGAGAGAAAAGTTTTTCTTGGTTCTTGGAAAACAGGGGGTTTTAAACAACCTCTACCTTAAACTGTGTGTTCAGCATTGCTTTCAAATGTGCCTTGCATGAGACTGGAACTGAGATGTTGTGCACAGTGAACAGGTTATGCAAGAGCACCCCCTGGATAAAGCAAAAAGTGAAATCATTTCCTCTTCGTCATTCTTACAGGTTATTTTGGCGGATTCATTGTATTATTTTTAATTGACTTGTTTTCACAGAATTGTTTTGTTTTTCCTGAGACCTGAGTTAGAGTGTGTGTACATGTGTTGAGGGACAGGAGGAAGGAGAGAAAAGGTGCTTTGCTATTCATGTTCATTGCACACAGAGACATGATAGCCATTGTACAGTGTTTAACAGAAAATAGTCTGGGTGTAGTGCTGTACACAGAGACCAAAGAGGATAAATCTACCCTGTGTGGGGAAGTTCCCAGTCTTACTTCTTTTCTCAAATACTGATGTCTTAGAAGTCTTGTAACTGTTGTAATTGGCTATATCTACACTAACATATTAAATACAACCAGGGCATAGGCCTGTAATCATTGTTTAGTCATTAATATGCACCATAGCACAGTTTTGACCCACACCAGCTAGTTTCCTCACAGACACCCCATTACAGTTCAAGGGTTAGCAAGGACCAGCAATGGTTCCCACTGAGCAGTGTGGACACAGCTGTTCTTTTAAGGAAAGAGAATTTAATTATATTATCATAAGCTGGGCTGTACTTGCTCTCAGACTGGAGAAAGACTTCTGAGCTATTTAACTTAATTGCTGGCATTTTATGGAACAAAGCAGCATAGCCTCCTTGGTAGAGTACTAGCTTGCCACCAAAGAGATCTGGGTTCATATCTGTGCCGTACAATGATCTGCTAAATTCTCAAAGGTGTTTAAGATTGCTCATTTCAAACAAAATTGAGGTACATTTGCACATCCCTATATATCTACCCAAAGTAAGTAAAATAGGGAAAATAGTGATTTCTTATGCCAATGAGTAGAAACACTAAAAAGTGCAATGTACTAGAATCCTATGGTCATGGAGACCACATTATTTCAAAAGGTAGAAGTGGTGTTCAAGGAGAGGTTTATTTGTTCCTTAGCCTTCTTTCCCATCTCCTCATGTCCTGATTATCTGATTATCTGCCTATTTCTTTCTGAATTCGTAAAGCACGGACTTCTGAGGATGCAAAACAGAAGCAGTTTTGCAGTGCAGCCCGAAAATGCATAGAACGCTGATCTTGTTTAAAAAAATGACTTGCTAAATGTTTAAAAATTTTACCGATTGCATTGACTAAAATATTATAAAGAGCTCTGTGAGAAAATCACAATTTCAAAGCAGAAAAGAAGAAGATGGTAGTTTATATTTTTAATGATAAGGAGAAAAGAGGACAATTGTGGTTTATATTTTTTAACAGTTTTAATGATAACATTATAATGTCTTATTTCCAAATGAGGAGGTGGGGACTTGCTCCCTACCTCATGTATTAAACTCTGGAAAGTAAACAGCTTAAAATAAGCTCATCTGTATTACAAATTACTTCAGCATCTTCATGTGTGTGTGTCTTTAGCAGCTCAACGTTAGACAGACATTGAACTAGTAAATGCCTAGGAGCAGCACTTGACCGTATTTCTCATAATTCCATTTTTTTTTTGTTTCAGCAACTGACACAGGTAAGTAAGGATAAAAGTGCCAGTAACATTTGTTTTACCTGTTCATCTTGTCCACAATACTTAGTATTACCTTAATTTCTTATTTCTCAGATATAAGGGATATGACTTTACATTCCCAGTTTTTAAATCTTTGTACAGTGTCTGTCCTTGATACTTCAGTAAAGTCACAATTTAAAGAGAAAACATATCTGTCTTGTAAGGCTTAGGTGGAGTCACCATATACCAACATACACTCCTTATTTTGGGATGGTGTATGATTAAAACAGAATACAGAAATAGTCTGAAAATAAGTTATGACCTTAAAAGAACAGTTGTCTGTTGAGAACTGAAGTTTGTATTTGCAAGTTATTATCTGGTATCATATACAGTTACCAGATCACTGTAGGGTCATAATGAAGTTGCACATAGTGGAACTGGAAGACTTTATGGCCATAGCTCCTAAATGAAGTTAAGACTGACTCTTAATTAGGCATTGCTGGAAATATAGAAACTGTGATTACCAGATGTTATTCTAGTGGAGTTTGTTGCTATTCTGTACCTGTGTTTTCTAAGTCCTGAAATATCCCTTCTCTTTCTTAATTTAGAAACCACTCTGGTGGTTCAGAGGGGATTCCATGTGCAATAGCAGTAACAACAAAAGATGATTACTGCATGCTTGTCAGTGACTTTCAAATTATACAAAAATTATCATTCTCTATTTTAAACATAAAATCGCTTTTATTCAAAAAAAGTAAGGAAAACTCAGGGAAGATAATTTCGTATTCTTATTCTTTGAACTAAAAAAATCAACAACACCCCATCCAAAAGCTTGAAATGTATTCTAAGGTACTTCCAAAATTATTTTTAGTATTGTGTATTATAAGCAAGCATAGTTTCTAGGGATTTTGTGCTCTCTTAAATCCCTTTGACATGATAAATCACAATGGTTTAGATAATCAACAAAATCCTACATGAAGATGTAACTTCAGAATTTAGTGTTTGCCTAATTTTAGTTATACACAGTTCTTACATATAGAATCTACCTTACTTTCTCAGTATACTCTCCTTGAAAACTCCTTGTTAGTGTAGAGAAAAGGGGTGCATCCAAATTTGTCCTTCTCTGGACTGGCATTCCTAAGCATCTATTATTTCACTTTCTAATCTCTCTGACATTTGTTCCTGGGTATAACATTCCCATAATATTTTCTGGTCTTCAGTGCATTTATCTCTTTCCAGTGCAAAATTTCCTGGTCATTCCTGTTTCCTGATAGTCTGAATAAAATCATGGGTTTTGTGATTTAAAACTCCTAGAGGTGAAGTGATTTACAGGGTGGAAGGTATGTGAGAGGTTGCTTTTTATAGCTTGCAACAGTGATAATAACACATTTGACTGCAGATGCTGTAAATCACAGAAGTAGAGTTACAACTGCAAGTCTGTTTTATCTTTACCTTTTTTTTTTTTATTATTATTATTTTTTATTATTATTTGTCAGCAATTGAGTAGCAAATGTGTGTATCACAGACAGCTCTTTTGGTCCAGTCCACAAATTCTCCTTTAAATATTGTCAGTCTGTAGAAAAGATTGCTATCCAGACATACACGCAATCACAGACATGTTAACACCTATTATCTGGGGAATGGACACATCACGGCTCATTTGCCATGGATAATTTGGTATGCAATCTCTTGCTTGCCAGTAAGCCACATACACAGGCTGGTTACTTACCAACAAGAAATAATATGTTGTTATTTTTCCTTGTGTAAACAAAGCTGCCAGTTCACAAATCAAAGGAATCTGTTCTTATTACAGTAATGCTAGGAGAAATCTCTTTATTAGTTTAGATCTTCACTGCTACACATGTACAAGGACTCCTCATAGTAACGTGAATTTTCTCAAGGACATATACACTGCATGTCACATCTGCTCTTGCTAATCTCTGAAGAAGTATGATGCTCTCAGGACTAATGCAAAAATGAGTGTACCTGTCTTTGACTTGACTATCCCGGTACTTGTACTTATTGTTTTCTGATAAAGCTTCCTCATACAAAAATACTTCACAACTAAAATGGGCTTTTCTGGTCAAGGTTTCCTCATCCTGAATGCATGCTTAGTCTCTCCACTCCACATTCATAAATAGCTTGAGAGCTTTCAAGCATCTGAGGTCATTGTGCTTCACACAATTGTTCTTTGTTGTTCTCTGTGAAGGAAATTACATGAGGGCAAGCTGGAATTCCTGGTTATCATATTTCTCACTATTGAAGGGCTATCTCCTTGAATAAAAAAATCAATAAGGCTATCTGAAGTGACCTTGGCAATTGTTCATGTACTTTATGGCATTATACAATTAGATACGAGTTCAAATCAAGAAGTCCTAGAAAATCATAAGGATCACTTTCAGGCCTGATAATGTCTCTGACCTGGTCAAATTTTGCTGGATGAAGGATACTTTTTCAGAAATATAGCTCTATGCATCAAACAAAGTATTTGATTAGTATTTTCCTGCATGATTTAACCCTGTCTGTTATAGTACTCCATTGTCATCATTTGCTGAACTGTTAATCCCTGTAAACATATTAAAATTAATCACATATAATGGAAACAAATTGCTGCTCACTAGGGGTAATTCTTAGCAGGTAGAGCCAAAAGCTATTTACAAGGAATCTCATTATTGCTAAATGAATATTCCTAATGCAACTACTTGCTGGTAGGTAATAGATAAATTATTTAATACCATATAACATAAATATATATTAAATTGCTTTTCTTTTAGCTTGATGACAACAAGACATGCAACTGAATGCAGGGGAAAGACTCTGTCTCCCCCCTTTAAAAACCTTTTGATGCCATTCCTTAGTGAGAGAGGTAGGAGATCTACAAGCTTTCAATTGCTAGTTTTCAGAAAATAAGTTACTGGATAGTGGAGGGAAACTGTAATGTCAGTGGAGAGGGAAAGGTATTGCAGAGACTGTACTTCACCCTGTACTCCAAAGAATTCAATGGGAAGATGCACATGTTGTAGCTGAGTCTTTGCTTTATTAGACATCCAAAAACCTAAAGACTCAAAGCCAGAGCATATGACACTTTTCTAATCAGTGTGCAGAGCAACCTGTCCTCTTGAGCCTAGGCTAATTTTAAACATGGTCTTGTTCTCTATTTTTAATTATACTGAAGAGTGTGTCCACCTGGAGACCAAAATTTGTGAATCTGGGCCAATGAATGCACGTATGGCAGGTGAACTGCTTCCTTCCCCCAAATTTGACTCTACTTAAGTAACTGAGAGACTTCACAGTACCGTGGAACCACAAGTGTAGTAGATCTGGCAGCCATTACTTAGCCACTCTCAGCAGGCAAGATCCTCATTCAGGCCCAAAGTGATAAAATCCTTACTCAATGTAGAAGCTGTAGTTTTTGTTATCTTATTTATGTTTCTTCCCACATTACTGAGATTCCAATTTCACAAGGTGTTGTAGGGGGCTGTCAAGAAACTGGTTGGTTCTAGTGCATGGTGTTTCGTTGGCAGCAGATGACAATGGTTTGGATGGAGCCCCTGAGTAATCCACACCTCTATCCACAGTTAAAAAAGGAATGAGAAAGAAAATTTGGTGATAGCTAGATGATGATTTGGGGGGTTTTTTGTATGTGTGGAGTGTACCTCTGCAAAGCTAAACTTAATAAAGACTTTTGTCAAATATATTCACAGGAAATTGGTCATGGTCTATTCATGAAAGGAGCCGGATTTTTGTGTGTGTATTATGATTTTGTATATCAGTTATAAACATTCATTATTTTATATATCCATTATATTCTTAGCACACAGCTTAGGCTGTATGCTGCCCCAAGAAAGAGGAGGCACTTTCTGCTTGACCTCATCCCGCCAAGTCCCCCATGAGAGCACAGTCAGGGAAACCCTGTAACTGTTACCTCAGCTACCACACCATTTTTATGACCCTAAATTACAACTGAGAAATATCTTTTCAACAGCTTTCCAATTAAAAAAAAACAACAAACAAACAAAAACAAAAAAAAACCAAAGAATCTTACTGATTTAATGTAAACCTTTTTTATAGTGTGACAATTTTGTTTCACAGACTACAATGTCGATAAACAATTTCAAATTTCAAGAAAATATCTATTTTGATTGTGTTTTGATGTTATTATTTTGCTTTTTGTAAGATAAAACATAAAACATTTAAAATTTGTCAAAATGCATTATTTTAACTGACTAGAAACTGTCAGATGTTTTTGTTTATTTTAGGAATTCAGGGTGGGATTCAGATATCTAGAAACTTTTCTAAAAGACAAATAAAATGTTGTAGTTAAAGAATTGCCACAACAAGCACTTTATTAGACAAGTCCTTGAAACATTATTAATTTCAGGCTGCAGCCAAGAGGTGCAAAACCAGCTTTTTTTATGAAGATGTATTTCTTTATGGTTACTAATGTACAAAAGTATTAGATAGATTTGCTGTGCTTCATGAGATTACAGCTAGCTTCAGTGCTTTAGTAATGCAACTGCAGAGACCACATCACACAAGCAGATTATAGGTTAATGAGATTTCACATGAGTACCTGGTGTGCAGTCCAGCATCCACAGCCCATGTTGGGCTCACAGGAAGTGTAATGAAACCTGAATGCATTGTGTTTTATTGTATTTGACCATCTTTTTCTACTCTTTAAACAAAACATTTCCATAGTCACAATAATTTTACATGCTCCTAAACCAAACAAAAGTCAGAAGGAAGCAACACCTTAATTCCTCCTCTGCGAATGCAAGCACAGTCAACATGTTTTAAATGAAGGAGAGAATGTCAATTCAGATCTGTGAAAGAGCACAAAATACAATAACCAAAAAAGTCTCAAGCATTAAACTTGCAGAGCTTTCAGTAGACAGTGTAAACACAGGCATTTAAAATATTTTACAGCATTCACTGGACTCAGCATGAACAGGGATTTGGTACAAATTACCTGCAAACAGATCAAGTGCTAAGGATCAACTGCTGGTGATGTTTGTAACTCCAAACTCCAGTTTACAAGCTAAAGAGGTACTTAGAGAGTTCAGAAAGGTCACAGATTTCAGTCTTCTCTGATAGTCACTTACAACCAATGTACCTCCCTGTTGATTTTGGACTTCTGCCCAAGAAACTGGGGGAGGAATTTAACATGTCCAGAAGTCTCTAAAACCTTTCCATTTACCAGGTCCATTGTGTAAAACCTCAGTCTTTGTTAAGAAGTTCTATTGTCAAACATATTTCTAGGTTTTCCTAGTTTTCAATGACTATTTTCTTTTCCCTCTTCTTTGAAGAAAGATAACATCCTGTCCAGTCCCAAGTAGGGAAACCCTCCCCCACCATGCGTGCGTGCATTTATACACGAATGCAGTCCTATTCACAACTCTTGGCAAATACTAATGTGGATTTTTAAGCAACTGTAGTTCAACTTGAGCTCTTTGACGCAAGTGTCAGCATACCCAGGAGTTTACTATGCATCTTTTTAGCAGAGAAGAAAACAGAATAAAACCCACTACATCTTAGGGAGAGAATAGAAATACTGTGAAGCTCTACACACATGTATAAATCATAGCTACAATCACAGAACTGGTCACGTTTTCAGTTGAAGTAGATTTGAGAATTATGAAGAGGAAAAGATCTTAGAATAATAAAGGTACCTCCTTTCCACACATAAGACACTGATCTCCTGTCTGTTTCTTTTCCTACACATTTTCTGACTTCTATTTCCCTTCTGTCTTAGCTGTTATATCTTCTGAGGAAGAGACTAAAAGCTGGTCTTGCCACAGATCATGTCTTGGATATCTTGCTGATATTTTATCAGCTGTCAGGGTTTCAAATGCCATGGGGATGAAAGAATTCTGTCAAGGTCAATTGATTATCCCAAATTTAATGAAATTCAATTGAGAGTTTTCATGAGATGACTTGAGGATTCAAAATTCATCTGTTATCATCATGTTTTCCAGCCCTCTACTGCATGGGAAATAGTCATAGAGATGATTAGACAAGCCACATAAGCTCATCTAGAATATTTCTGAGCAATGAGGAATCATGTAGAGTTTTAGTACCTTCTTCCTGAATGCTCCCATAAAAAATTAGGACTTACATCCTCTTAGTTATTTAATAATAAACACACTGATCATAAATTGTTGATCATAACAGCAAGTACAAATTAACGATTACATTTACTTGACCATCACAGAAATGTTGAAGATGAAAACTCAGATTCAACTTACTTAACATTAGGTACCTAGCAGAAATATATGTTTTAGGATTGTGTCAGCCCTATGCTATTTACAGACAGAAAAAAATAAAGGTTTCCAAGAGCTACAGAAATCACTTCAGTTAAATAGGCTCTTCACCCATATAATCTCTAATTTTAGACTGGAGGGGTCTTGGCCAATGTCCTTGTTTCTTGAAGATTAAAGTTCTACTATGTGATGAGGTGAAATTAATTATAAACTCATGAGGTTTTTTCCACCACTTCAGAATAAACTACAGCAATCTTCACCTGTAGACAGTATAGGCAATAACTGAATACAGATGAAAATACTGTGCAAAAGAACCTGTAAGCAGTCTTGAGGAGATTAGCTGTCTTTGTCCAGAAACAGTAAGGTTCATATCTCTTTGTATCATGTAAATCAGCTTTTCCCAGGTAATAGTACTTACTGGTCACATTATACCATGCTATCACATGGTCACAGGACTGGGACTTTTTTGTTGGTTTTTAATATCTACTAGGGAATTAATCTTGGAAGATTCTGAGGAGATGATTTTTAGAGAAGGCAGTAGATGTGAGGACACTTGTCTATCTGGATTATTAAATCAGGGGAATTCAAGGGAGAGACATGAAAGAATGAGCCGTATAAAAGCACAGTGCACAAGCTATGAAATATCTGTAGTATACTTAACAGTTATAGTCAGCAAATGCAAAACAGCTTTTCCTGACAGACTTGCTCAGCTCTTTAACCTAACACCACATCTAAAACAATCCATTTTTTTCCTTCTTAATATTATTTTGGGAATACAATAAGTCAAATTAAACACAAGGGAAAATGTATGATTGCAATTGTACATGATTTACAAAGCTTTCAACAAATGAAAAAAAATGTATCTAGATTTTGTGAGAAATATTTTATTCCCTTTTATTTGTTTTGAATAACAAGTCTTAGTGATCGCAGGCAACTGAACTTCATAACCAAATGAGTAAAACAAGACAGAATATAGCCATAAAACCTGAGATGGCAAAAACAAAGTTGAGGTGTGTAAGCACTCTGGAGGATGGGATCAGGATGGTCTTGACAAAAATAGAAAGTCATTCCAAAACCTTACAGTATGAAATTTTGTGAGACAATAACAAAACACTATCAATAGAAAGAAAAAGCCAATAAATGGATGCAGAAGACAAATACTCAGGTAGGCAGACATACCACACAAAAGGATCTGGAACTACAATGATCACAAATGCAGCAGAAGTCAATAATTTTATGCTACAGGTGAGTGTAGTGGAAAGGCAGAGTTTATTCTAGGATGTGTGTAAAGCAAGAAAGGTGACTATTCCACAATACTAATGGTGTGTCTGCTTCAGAGGAGATCTTTGTGAGAAGTCCAGGTTTCATATGTGCAAACTATCTTATGGGCAAATACCAGTGCAACAGTTATTGATGCAAACTCACTCTGCTCTACTCATAATGGCAAGGGGGAGAAGCCTTAGTACAATCCTGAGACCAAGTTTATAAATTTTACTGAGAGTCTGAGTTTAGAAACTCAGGTTTTCTGACATGCTCGTATGAACTTGCGGAGTGGGTTGGCTTTTTTTAGATTTCTTGCTTTTTTGGTCAGAGCACAAACAGAGGAAAAAATACTTGCCTATAATGTGCATACACAGTGACAGGCAGAAACAAATGAAGGTATGAAATATGGCAGGTCATAGGTGGATCACTGGATAGATAACATAAGGTCAAATTGGGAATGACAGAACCCAACTGGCTGAAAAAGAGGTAAATAACATGCCAGTTAAAGGACAGTAAGGTTGGGTAAAAATCAGCAATAGAGGAGAGGACTAAGCGGAGGAAGGTGATAGAGAAAGTGGGTGCTTTAGAGCCTTTAGTCACAGCTGTCTTACTTGTCACTAACAGCAACAATCAGTGAGGTGTAACAAATCAACCAGATGGCCATTGCCTCTGCTGGAAAGGGAAAGGAGGAAAAAATACCAGTCTCTTCCAGATGAAGCTGTATATGTTTCTGTACACATGATATATATTCCCAAAATAGAGTTTGACTAGGATGCTGGCTGAATATGTTCCTCTCAGAAAGTGTCTTGAGCTTTTTTAAGTACCACTTAGTCATCAGTATACTACCTTTGTGGTTTATCACAAGGGCAACATAGTTTTCCATAGCAGAAATACTCACAACACCTTCATTTAGCACTCATTTAGGACTACCTCTGAGGGAGAACCTTGCTTTTCTTATTTAGCATTTCCCTCCCCACACCTGTGGACAATCCGGGGCAGCCCATTTACATTATAGTTTGGGCCACAGGCACATCTCCTGGACTCTCCCCCTGCTGCTAGCTATTTAATGTTAGTGAATGTAGGGTGCATGACTTGAGAGAATGTTGCAGTTACGCAGATAGTAAATTAATCTGACAGGTGACTCACTGGTCCTTTCTGTAGCTTGTCAGCTGAGGCACAGAGGGAACTGCTACTGCCAGCAGAAGGGATGGTGTGGCTGGGGGTGGTGGAGTGGGGCTTGTGTGCCTCAGCTGTGACCTGTCCCAGTCCAGCTGTCAGCAGTGCATCTGAGTGACTGCAGTGGGGAATACCTGCAGGTGAGAGGTGTATTCCTCACTTTCAAGTGTAACAGAGGTGTTAAAACCAATAAGCATGGATGAGATTTTTGTTACTTATTGTGTGGTTTTGCCCTTCAGAGTTTTTCTTATCCTTATAAGAATACATGGTTTTTCCTTTCCTGTCTTTCTCAGCAGTTATGTTGCATGTTCTCTTCCCCTTTTAGGGGAAGTAGATATGGGGCACGTTATTTTGGGGGTGTTATAAGACAAAACACTTTGGTTATATCTTTTTCAATGATGGAGATTATGTGATTAATGCTGTACTACTTCCTACAAATTATTTCATGCTCCATAATCCTAGGAACTTGGATTTTGCTTATGTGTTTTTTGAGTGGAAGGCATATATTCAAAGGAGCATAGAAAAAATTGCACCACAAGTCTGGTTTTGCATATGCAGTGGGAAAGCCAGTCGTACAAACTGCAGGCTCTACCCAGCTTCCTCTGTGCTTTCCTGAACAATAAGGAAGTAAAGTAAGTGGTTTTACAGGAGCACTTTATGTATAAAACCTGTTGAAAGACAAATACCTTAAAATGGAGTCTGCTGTAAGGTTGAGTTTTTAAGATGTCACTTTCCTGCCTCACTGTATAAGCTAATCATGATCACAGCTCTGTCTCCAGTGGGAAGGCTTTTATACTGCAAGAACTAGCCTTACAGATACTGACTGTACTTGTATTCCTGATGTGTCAGCAGGCATGAAAAGTTAAACTAGAGAGAACACTGACTAAATAACTTCATTAAAATATGGCTGTTTCATTGAAGTTAAAACACATTAAAGAGACCTACTAGTTAGGTGGGAAGTTCAGCTTTATTTTTTTCAGTAAGACAGTCTTTATCTTGTGAGAACACAACCAGCCTTGAATGTAAGGATTCCTCTCCTTGCTGTGCTAGATCAAGCAATCTGTTCTGAGCCCAAGAGCCCTTATACCAAATAAGTGCTGTTAACAACTCCAGGTTCTTTGTGTGAACTTAACCACTGTATGGTGCTGACATAGTAACTCTGGGTCAAAGATCCTAGTGGCTCTTTTCCCCTTACTTGCACCTCTTGGCTACAGTAAAAAATGCCACCTTTCCCACTGAATCCTTCCTCTTGTACATGTACTGAAAAACTGATCAAAATCTGTACCTCTCATGTAACCAAAGGAAAAACAAAAATCCTGGAAACCGACAGGGCTGCTGTGGAAGGGGGTGCTCCTCCTCTGGCTTGCTTTCATGCAGAGTCAACAAGCTAACCCATCTAAACTCACTGAAGGGGCTAGGGAAAGCAGTCACTTTTGTTATATATCCTGTATTTTTTGCTGCATAAAACCAGAGGACTTTAGTGAGCTTGAAACCTCTTACAAGTACTCAGAAAGAAAGCATAAGACGGAACTAACTATGGAGGGTTGACCTGGGCTGGACACCACATGCCCACCAAGCTGCTCTATCACTCCCCCTCCTCAGCTGGACAAGGGGAGAAAATACAACAAAAGATTCATGGGTTGAGATAAGGACAGAGAGAGATCACTCACTAATTAACATAATGGGCAAAACAGACCTGACTTGGGGAAATTAATTTAGTTTATTACCAATCAAATCAAAGTAGGATAATAAGAAGTAAAACCAAATCTTAAAACACCTTCCCCCCACCCCTTCCTTCTCCCTGGGCTCAAATTCCCTCCTGATTTTCTCTGCCTCCTCCTCCCTGAGTGGCATAAGGGGACAGGGAATGGGGGTTGTGGTCAGTTCATCACACGTTATCTCTGCTGCTCCTTCCTCCTCACACTCTTCCCCTGCTCTGGCATGGCGTCATGAACTTCAAGTCCTCCATGAACTTCTCCACTGTGGGTCCTTCCCACACAGGCTGCAGCTCTTCATGAGCTGCTCCAGCGTGGGTCCCTTCCACGGGCTGCAGTCCTTCAGGAACAGACTGCTCCAGTGTGGGTCCCCCATGGGGTCACAAGTCCTGCCAGCAAACCTGCTCCAGCGTGGGCTCCTCTCTCCACGGGTCCACAGGTCCTGCCAGGAGCCTGTGCCAGCACAGGCTTCCCACGGGGTCACAGCCTCCTTCGGGCATCCACCTGCTCTGAGTGGGGTCCTCCAGGGGCTGCAGGTGGAGATCTGCTCCCCCGTGGACCTCCATGGGCTGCAGGGCACAGCCTGCCCCACCATGGGCTGCACCAGGGGCTGCAGGGGAATCTCTGCTCTGGTGCCTGGAGCAACTCCTCACCCTCCTTCTTCACTGACCTTGGTGTCTGTAGAGTTGTTTCTCTCACATATTCTCACTGCTCTCTTCTGGCTGTTGTTGTACATCATTTTTTTCCCTTTCTTAAATCTGTTATCACAGAGGTGCTACCACCATTGCTGATGGGCTCAGCCTTGGCCAGCAGTGGGTCCATCTTGGAGCTGGCTGGCATTGACTCTGTTGGACATAGGGGAAGCTTCTAGCAGCTTCTCACAGAAGCCACCCCTGTAACTCCTCTGCCACTACAACCTTGCCATGCAAACTCAATACACCGACATACTGGCCTTTAAAATAATTTTGAGCTGGGTCTTTTCTGGAATATGGACTATGTCTCAACAAAATAAAAATATATGATATAACCTAGTCCAATTTACTTTTTGGGATATTTCCATTCTGTTTTCTGCAACAGAGTCAAGATCAATATTGCTAAGCAGCAGAAGTGATGCAAAAGTTTTGATGTCAAGTGTTGTAGTGATAATTTAAAGTTGGTCAGAAAAAAATTTGATCCTATCCACACTTGCTGAGTCTGTGAAATTAGATATGTCAGCAAAGATGGTGTTTCTCTGGAGTCTGCAGGAATCCTTTCTGGGTTTCTTCCAGAGTATCCTTCCCTGAGCCCATCAAGCAGGTTATGGGGGATCTGGACTGTCAGGAGCATCCCCAGTGTATTACTGACCCTGCAGTCAACAGTTCCAGCACTTATGTTTGCAGCTCTGTTAGTTGGATCTGCTGAGTCTCCTGGATGAGAACCACTGGAGTTTCAACATGCCAGGTAGTGAAGCAGACAGTTTTGCATTGGGCTGGCTGCCTGTCAGGGTTTCTGAGGAATTTGGGCTGTCATCCAGATTTGGTGGGACTGGGCTCTTCAGTATTTGTGAAGCAGGCAGTCTCTGCTAATGTTCTGGAACAGGACTCCCAGTTCAAGATTTGACTTTAAAAAAAAATGAGGGGGGAAGAAACCAATTTTCAATGAAGTTGGTTTGAAATTCAACTTCTGAAGTACTGCATATGATTGAATTTGCTTGCTCAGACTAGCTCGTACAGTTATTCACAGCAGCATTCCTAGGTGTAGAGAAGCTCATACTTTAATCACTCTCTGACTTAAATGCTTTGCTGTTCCCAGGAAAGGCTCATTTGTATGAAGAGGAATTGACAGACGCAAATCCAGTGCAATTTAGAGCAACAGGACTTTCTGTATATGAGCAGATAAACCTAACCACAAGCTAATGGCTGCAAGGAATTAACAGTTGGTTATCTGTGAAATATATTATCAACATTTAAATAAGTAAGGGCTGGTGCTACTTTATCACTCGATTGAGAAACTTTGGAACGCTGTTATATATGGGATGAAACACTCAACAGTTACAAGTCAGGAAGTTGATTAGACAATTTATCTTGTAGTCATCTTGCTGTCTGGTATTAAAACCAAACACTTGCAGCTATGCATACTAACAGCAGGAGAACTTCCCATCTGTGGTGTAATTGCTTTTGTCAGTTTGTTTCAAAGTAAAAAGGTGCTGCTGTTACTCAGTGAATTTGTTCAGGAAGATTCCTGCAAGGCAGCTGCTAACCACTGAAGTCCTGCCAAAGTTGTAACAGAAAACATTGCCTCTTTACTTTTGCAATAAACTTGCCAGGATTGTGTGCCTGTAAAGCAAGGAAAGAGGGGAGGTAGGGCTGAGAACCTACATAAAATCATTTGCTACCACACTTGTTTTGCTTTAAGGTAAAATAGTATTATTTGTTTTTCCTGGATTTTCAATAAATTTAAAAAGCTTCCTCTCACTTAAATTTTCCTCAGTTAATTCATCCTCTTTGTCTTTGTTTAGGTTTGTTTAATCCAAAAATCCTATTTTTAAATGGAACCATTTGAATGTTCTCTACTTCTTTTTCAAGCTCTATTCATGAACTAGAGCTTGAAACTAGTAATGAAATTTAGTGGTAATTTTGTTTCTCTGAAGTGATTTTTAGTAATTTAAAAGCTTGTTTAAATATTTATTAGAGCCTGGAAATGGACAAATGAGGCTGGTAGGTTTGACTTCTCTGGATTTTGGATAAGAAATTATATGGTTTGCAGACTTAGGCTCTGCCTGTTCTTGCAAATATCCACCCTGAAGTCTCAAAGAGCAATATTTACCTTATACGGATTAATACACCTGAATACAGGTTTTGGACTTCAGTTAGGGCTATCAGTGATGTTGGTGCTTTCACTCCTGCTGCCTTCTTAAGGCTGTCCTCTCCAACAGCAGCTGTTGCATGAAGAACAGAGGAGAAAGTACTAAGATCAGAGTGTGGGATGGTACGTGTTCTGTAGGGGAAGAGGAGCCCTCAACACAACTATTAAAATTGTAGTTAGATTGTTCACTTAAAAACAAGAAAATTAATTTAAGAGGATCTATAATTCTTAGTAATTTGTGCAGTGACACATTGGTGCTTTGTGCTCAGGTTCTGATGTTCCTTTCCACAACTGGCTGTGATAGTTTCTTACAAGTGGTGAGGTTGTAATGTTACTAAAGAGGTAAGAACTTTTACAGAAATAAACACGAGAGATCTAACTAGCCGGAAATGTTTGTTTATGGAGTGATACTAATAACATGCTGTCCTGGCAAAGGAATTTGGAGGAGATGGGAAATTGCAAACATTGGGTGAAATTTTGAGGCCATTGCTATGCTTCCATGTTCAGTTCTATCCTCTGCTGGAGGGAGTTCAAACCCATATCCGTCCTGCTCCTCTAGGTACCAGGATATGGGCTGCTCTGCATGTTCCTGTAGCTTGTTCAAAGGTCAGTAGATAAAATGCCTACAACATTCTTAGGAGTAAGGACTCTTCCCCTCTGGTAAGTGTGATGATTACCTGGCTGTCAAATCAGGCTGCCACTTGTTTTCTCTTCCTGGTCAAATGAATCTTGAATCTTTTTTCTGTGCAGTAGGACTGCTTAAACAGGATGAAGCAGGAAGATTTCCAATGCAGAATAACCAATCATAGTTGCGGTGTTTCCTTATAGACTTGCAAGTTTGAAACTCCTCAAGCAAGGAAAAGTAGTTGGACCTGGTTCTCCTGCTTATTTGTGAATGCTCTTCTGATACACATTAAAAGAGTATACAAGTACTGAGGTCTCTTCAGTGACAAGAATGGACCTCACTCAGCACTTTGATGGGAAGGAGGAAGGTTCTGGGCTGCAGATCCTGACTTGACAGAGGCACTACCTTACAGACTCCTTGAAATGTCCTGATGTGAGATTTGTTTGTGTAATCAGATTTTCCTGCTGGCTATCCCTAGGCAGCCCAGTAATGGGTATTTTGTTTATGAAAATGTTTGTATAAGGGCTCTGACATCTACTGTTCAAGCAGTGTGACACTTAACTCACAAACTTTAAAGACTTGTATTGGAGCTGACCCAGAGTCCTTAGTATCATATGCAACATGATAGATCATAACCCCTCCTCCCCTGGCTCCACTTATCCCATAAGGGATCTTGGTACTGAGGAAAAAACTTTTCACCAAGTGCTGCAGTAGGGTTTCATATATATATTTTTGTTTGTTTGCAGAAATGATGCAGTCCCAAGGTACTGTGAATTTCAAAGCAGGGTTTCCTTTAGCAAATTTCTCACTGAATTCAGGATTTTTGCAGTGGGAGATTTAGGATCTAGAACACTGAGTGATAGGGTTGCATTTATTTGTTCCGATATATTCCAACAAATATGACTAAACATTATTCTTGTGATTTTTTTAATTCTTCCTCCGGTGATTCATAGCTTAGAGTCTATTGTTAACATTGGATACATGCCACTTTCACAGCTGAACATATTGCAGAAATCTAAAAACATTTTTGAAAGAACTAGATGACAAAATTAATCAAAGCTCTTGATGGTATGCAGTGTATTTGTAGCTCATGAGCGGGAGAATCCATAGCATACTAACCATTGTTCAGAAGTGATAGCTTATAAGCTCCTTTGCTTACTGAGGAAAGGTTTTTGCTATGTGTATTTTTGAATAGTTGATATTAAGGAGGTAAGTCACTTGCCTCATGTGGAAATATGTGGTGAAAATGGCTGTTCTCTTAATAAGGAAAGGGTGTCAGTAAGGCTTTGTTGTCAGTAAATGTATATGGCACTTCACAAATGCATATTTCCCTAGCCAGTAGAATATTTCCCCCTCTGGATTCCTCTCTCTGCCCCAGATTCAATTCTTACCCTGATAACTAAGGTTAGTCAAACTTCCCAGAGAGTGCCCATGATGAAGGGGTGTCTCCTTCTACAAATCAGTTGGATATGAGTGTTTCCTTTTGATTTTTTACTGTCTCAGTAGTAAGGAGACTCCACTTCATGTAGCAAAGCAATTACAATCTCCCCTTCTCTGTGAATAAATCCTCCTACCAACATATTTCTTTCTGAAGACTCTTAAATGTTAACTTGCATCAATCAGATGTTTGCTCTCCCACACAAGAAAGCGCATGACTAACTATTGTATTTATCTAACTTCAGGGTTTTTGTACTCCTGTCACTGACTGTAGTATCTGAGTGCCTTCCGCATGCTTCACTTAAACAGACAAAGTCTTACTGGATTTGATGGTGCATACATCCTTTCTTTAGTTGGGATTCTAAGAAAAAGTTACTTTCATGATTGTGATGGCAGGGATTAGAGGTAAAAATAGGCATCATTCTTGCAGTGACTGAATGCCTGAGAGGGTCTTATGACTTCCATAAAGATGGTTCACGCTTCTGTTTTAGGCAGCTGAATCACTCTGGTGAAAAATGATTGTTCTTGAAACTTAGGACCAGACCGTTACATTCTTGGAGGCCTCTGAGCGGAAGTGTGTTGTGTTTTCAGCAACCTCTGGAATGATGAGAAGCACAGCAGTGACCCTCACCCCTCCAGGTTCTGGCCTTCAAGAGCCCCTGTGGGTGAGACCCGTCTTTCAGCTGCACTGTAATCAAGGGGTACCGTTACAGTCATCTAGACATGGCCTTGATGTATGTAGTCTAGAGAAGTCCCAGTATCTCTATAATCCTGTCTGGGAGCCTCGTATATACTTGATTGCTGAAACCTAAGATGCTGTAGTTTCAGTTGCTATCAGTTCCTTGGCTAGGCAAATCAAAGTTACTTTGGTTATAAGCAAGAGCTCCTTGTGCAGATGTATCTTGTAAAAGGTCTTGATTTCCCTGTCTTGACTTAATCTTTGTTATCTATTTACTAAGGGCCTGATTATTTTTTTTTAAAGTATCCCTGGAACATGACATCATTCTTTGTTACTGAGGAAAGCTCATGTGAAAAGATGGGTCTTTCATTATGCTCTAAAAATAGTGAGGTCACTCCCATCAACAAAAGATAAGATTTTTCAAGTTAAGGAAAACCCCATGTAATCTCACAGACAGAGCACACAAAACCAAGGCAAAGTGCAGGAAATGAACCAACAAAGTCTAATTGTGGGAAAAGACATCCAAAATACTTAACACTAGGCTAATGAGGGTATCTTTTCCATAAAACATTTACCAAAATTGAAAGTTTTCTGAGAAAAGCTTACAATAATTATGTAGAAAATCAGGGAGGTGTCCTGAGCTCTTTGCTCTGGGAAAGGTTGAATTGAGCTAGAGCCAAAGAAGCATTTTTCCCAAAGTAGTATCAGAGTAGTGTTTCAACATACTCACAAACATGTTGGAGTTCCTCTCTTATGAGACGTATCAGTGTTTCAGTTTTATTTCCAAGGAAACAAAATATCTGACAAGTTCTGGTATCAACAATTTCCCAGAATGAATAGTGAAATAAAACTCATGTGAGTAGCAAAAAAAAAAGAAAAGATCCTTATTCTGACACCCAAGGACTCCCTGACCAGCTCTTCAGTTTTTGGAGCCCTAAAGAAATGAATTTTAGGTGAAGGAGGAGAGAAACATCAGGTAGGTATGTCAATAAAGCCTATAACAGGTAGAATAATCATCAAATTAAATTTAGGCATTAAACTTAGGCTTAATGAACTCAGTAGGATGGAGTTTAACTACCCTTCATACCAAGAAAGACATGTGGAGACAAAGGCAAGACCATGCTCACTGAAACAGTATAATAGCCTTGCATAGGGGAAATAAAAATATCTGAAATATTCAATATATGGGGTGCTCTGTGAAAACCAAAGGCAGGGGAAAAAAAGAGGGGAGACTGCAATGGAAGCGTCTGAAATGTCCACCAGAGTCCAAACCTCTGTAGACCACAATTTAGCAGAGGTGGTATTCTGCATGGAGGCAGAGGTCAGTAACAATATCTTGAAAGTAGGTCATATGCCAGCAATAATATAGGCTCATGTTAGTACCTGAAGATCTGAAGAGTCTGGATATTTGGGGGATGGGAGGAAGAGCAGGTTGTCTGCTTATGTTAGTGGAATGAACCATATCTCATTAATGTGAATCCTCCTGTTTTTAGGTGTGTTTGACCTTCATAGTATGCAAACTGATTTTGAGTACAATAAGTTTCCAATAAATATTTATGGGCATCATCTATCAAGTAAACTATTGTAGGAGTTAAAGAGGAAAAGTTTTATAGGCATTTTAATATCTTTTGAAGTAAACAGCATAGTGAAAACAAAACAAGAAAAATTGACCTTATAGCCCCTTTTCCAGAATTTTAATATTTTGTATGACTGGGAAATCAGCAAAAGTAGAGAACATTTTTCTGAATTTGGAAATGTGATATCATTTTTTAATAGAAGTATCTGGGTGTTAAGGAATTCATGGGTTTTTTTCAGTCCTAGGTTCCCTCCAATAGTACTTAAAGGTACTCACTGCTACAACTGGCTTCTGTCAATACTGCTCTTCCAGAATTCATATGATATTTGGGTAAGAAAGATGGTGAATTTCTGCTTTTCCTCATAGAAGACTGGTTACAGCTGTCTATGTTTGCTAGGTGTTGCGGGTAATTTTAGCAAAAGAGGCTCTTTTTTTTTTTTTTTTTTTTTTGTCTTCAGAATTCCAGGTTATTCCCAAATCTTCTGGGTATGTTGCCACTGTTTTAATGTTCTGGGATTTATATATACATATCTGTGCTAACACATTGCCCCTCTAATGTCCCAGACTCAGATGACTTTGCCCAGTACACATACATATGTATAAAATGCATACAAATACACAAAAGACCAATCTCTCCTAACTTTAAGCATTATTTCTGAACTAGTCTGTTTTAGCTTACTTTTTAGTGAAATAAGAAATATTGACACTTTTGACTTGTGGCTCATCTCTTTTTTAGAAAGAGGCATCTGATGTAGGCTGCACAACCTTAGAGTATGGATCATCCACCTGACCCTGTTCACTACAAAGGTAGCTCAGATGTAAACAGCTGTGCACAAATGAATGCAACCAACACAGTCTGGGCAAAGACAAAAATGTAGTCCTTTGTTCCTTGGTAACTTTGACTGTCATAAAGCTTGTGTTGCATGCTGTAATTATTGCTAAAATGCTGAGAACTTTTGGCCAGGGGCTTTATACTACCAATTTCTACACTCGAGAAAATACATGCTTGAGATGTCTGAAATTGAAAGTCTGCTGCTTCTCATTGAGGGGAAAAAAAAAAAAAAAAAAAAAAAAACAACAAACAAACCAAAACAACAACCTAGGAGTAGAGGGATAATGATAAAGACAAAATTTAAGCCAGACAACTTGGTTGTATGGCCTGGGAAAACAGAATGAAACTATTAATTTTAAAAAGTAATCTGAAAACCCAGAACATAGTTTCCTTAGAAATATTAATTTCTTCTTGATTTTATTCCTTTTCAGTTTTCAGCATCTCTTCACAAACTGAATATACTTTTTCTATGAGTCAAAGAGATATGTTCACAAACATGAAGAAGTTATCAAGTTATTGAAAAATGCATGGGATATTTTCAGGATAGCAGGTGTTCTGAACTAATTAGTACAATCTTACACAGGTATGTATGTCAGTGATCACTTTAAAAATTCTTCAGCTAATGCATAACTATATAATGGGTTAAAAAAGGAATTAAAAACTGAAAAGTGAAATAGCTTTCTTGGGATTTTGAACAGGCAAAAACGTAAGGGGAAATGAGAGAATATCTTTCCATGGGTCACAGGAAGTTTATCTATAAATAGAGCCCCCATTTATTTCATAGCTGGCAGACAGCAGAAAACAGCTCTTCGTGCAGAATTGTAGAGAAAAGGCAGAGTGTAGAGAAACTACAGAGTTTGCTGTAGAGAAAAGGCAGAGTGAAGTGCACTAGTGCAAGTTGTATGCATTTACACGAAAATGCTGCTGTTGGGGCTGCAAAATTCAAACGAGACAAGGCTTTACCTCTTAAGATTTTTCTTCTCAGCTGCAAATACTGACAACTTTACAAAATCTCAATTCTGCAAGCAGCCTGAAACAATTACTCAAATGCCTGAAGTGTTCCAGTTTATGTCAATAAGCCACTACCTTGGGAGCAATACTGTGATCTTGTATGTCCTAAATGTCTTTACACTACTTCCAGGATACTGAAAGTGGCGGTTCAACCTAAATGTTAAAATCCTTGTTTTAATCCCATTCTGTGTAAGAAAATAATTGGAGGACAACAGCTCTTCTACTGAACATTAGAAGAAAATAGTAAATAAGTACTATAACAAATCTGGAATGTTTCCATGTTATTCATCTGCGTATTTAATTTAAGGAAAAGAGAGTGTTACTACAGAAATTCACAATTCATGGGACTGCCACTTCCTGGTAAGCTAAATGCAACTTTGTATATAGGAAGATGCTTATAAATGTGGTGGATTTTTGCCAGGTACTATACAGTTTTATGCAGAAGAACAAAATGCTGCTGTTAAAGACACCAATATTAATGTAACTGGCCCTCACACCAGTTATGTACGATTCTTCCAGTCAAATTGTTTACATCATTGTAGGAGGAGAATATGCACCTGGTGATTTCCTTGCTTTACTGAGGTACTAGTATATTGATGCTAACTTTTTGCAAATGACTTATTCGTCAAACACAGCTACACAAACAAATAAATCTGCCTGTGCATGTTCACATCTCTCAAATTCCACTGAAAAAGCTAAGGAAATAATTTTGTTAAAATTTCCATGATTTTGAATGCTAGCCTTGATGGGACCTTCTGAGCAGGTGTCCAGGACCCTGCTCCCTGACTGCCATGCTGTGTGATCCTCCCAGAACCATGGAAAAGGATGTGATTGCTGTTGTGCTAGACTATGTGGCACATAGACAGTATACTGTATAAGAGTAGTTTCAGCTGTTTTTCTGTTTGTCGTGGAACCTTCTCTATACCTACTCTACCTTGAAGTCATCATTTACTTCCAAGAAAAATGAAATCCTGTGGGTGTATACCTGTAGAAGGGTTTTTTCGTAGTTTACACAGCACCACTTAACACATGTAGTTAGGTCTCTTGGCTTACCTTGCTTGACCTTTGGGAGGTAAAGTTTGTTTCAGAAAGACACTCCCCATTTTAGATTTATCTGAGAATAAAAATATCTTTCAGGCTCCCTTTTAGCTTCTGAGCAAAGAACTTAATGACCTGCAATGCCCTACTCACACCATTACATTCACATGCAGCTCAATAAAATGTTTTTCTTGCATGGCAAGTTACTGCACATAGCAATCATATGTTGTAGATGTTTTATAACTAGCGTTGACTGAACAACCATAAGCCTTTGGCTCTGATTCCAGTTCATTCTATGGCCTTCATTCACCAAGAAAGACATGGATAGTTGTATCTTAAATCTTGTCTTCTAATAAAATCCATGGAGGGAAGTGAAAGTTAGGAACTTAAATTGGGAATGTGGATGTTTTCTCTGCCCAACACACAGCTCTGCTTTCCAAAGGGTCAGTCTGGGAAGATCCAGCAGAAATACATAAACAAGAATGTTGGCTGCTGTACTGGGGATCTAGTAGTCATTATATTATTTATTATAACTGATCAGAACCCATATCTGGGAGCTGTGTACAGAAGCAGAAAGACCTGGGAGCTGGTAGCATGTAGGTATATCATGGAATCATGTTTGTCTTAGGTAGAAGCTGCCTTAACCAGCCAAGTAAGTAGTCTCTCAGCATGCTCCAAATTAGAAACATTTTTGGTGGCCTGTCTTGTAAAATGATGGATGACTCTCATCTGGTCTCCAAGGAAAAAACTTGGTGGAAACAGAAATAAGAATGTTGACTTAGAACAACCATGTCAGATGTATCCTAAAACTCTTAATTCCTTTGGCAAAATAAATAATTACAGAAATTGTACAGGGTTTTCAACTGCTCAGAGGCTTTTTTTACCTTGACATATCTTACCATCTTGATTTTCTTCTGTCTGAGCTGAAGTGACTAAAAACCATTCTTATTCTGTTCCTAGCACAGCCAAGGATCAGGCAAGTGAAGCAATGTACAATCCTTGCCTGATACATAGCTTAAGTGTAATTAGCATATAAATCATTCCAAATCACAAAAAAAAGTTACTCCCTTGAAGGAGTAGAAACAGCATCTTCAGGTGGATGTCCAGAGGTAAATAGGGAAATAGATCATGTATCCAGAATGCTGATATTGTCCAGATTTTATGTGAAGGAAGAGTGAAATACAAAGTAGTGCTATTCTGCCCTTTGTTATTCTGATGTTATTCATAGCTTTTTTGGTTAAAAGTCTTTCATCACTTCAGATAGGTTCTCAAACCCTTTGGCATGTGCTTCATGTATCTTGGGCAGAATTCTATAAAGTGTCCCTAGGCTTCAGTCTTTGTTATGTTGCATCTCTCATGTGGAAAGTCTTTTGAGTACTTCCTTTCCCTCACAGATGCAGAGACTACCTTGTCCTATTTTAGTCTTTTGTATCAAAATGTTCATTATGTCATCTATCTTTATCCTAGAATTAACTACTTATTTCATTAATGTGTGTAAGACCTGCAGACAGGAAGTGATTAATGCCTATTACCTCTCATTAATTTATATTAGATACATAAATATTATATTAGAAAAATAACTCTTTAATTTTGATCTCTCTAGAAAATTCCAACACAACCCTAATTACATCGTGGCTATCAGTTATTGAGCAAATCATATCTTCACCAGAACCAACGCAATTGATTAGACTGCTTGTTGCTTGTATATGAACGAGAACATAAGTGTGACAAGTAGAGGAGCATTTTATGAATGTCTTAAGTGCCATCTAAATAGAACACAGTTAAAATGGGTAAGGGTAATAATTTTTAACAATAGATGAATAGATTCTTAAGTGCATATATTTCTCAGCATGAAATATCATTTTGCTTAGTTTTGTTGTCTTGGCAGTGTTTGATGGACAAGGGGGTACATTCTTTGTATTATCATAGTCTACTGGGGTTTTTTAGTCCTGATTTTTTTTAATTGTTCCCTCCTGCCCTGGTTTGTATTGTCTCTTTCCTACCAAAGTTTCTCTGTGTTACTTGCAGCTTTCTGTTGTTTTTTCCTCTGAATTCTTCTTTCTCAGTGTTTAACTGGTGTCCCATACAGTTTTGCAAAACAGTGTTAGTCAGGTGTTAGGAAACGTACTCAAACCCATCCCAACAGTTGAATGACACCTGGGTAAGATATTTGCAAGCTCCCTTATTCATTGTCACCTTAAATCTGCTAAGGTACTGACCAAGGCTTTTTTTTTAAGAAACATATTAGATGTACTTAAATTGTGAATGAAAGATCCAAATACCTGAAACTTAAAATTTAATTTTACAGTATTACCAGAGATAGCTTTACCCTCTTCAGACTGCCTCCTCAGAATTGAATTTAGCTGCATTCACATCTCTTTCTCAATGTTGCTTGGTGTGTGTCTTTTGGCAGAATTGAAAATGATTAAGCACAAAGTATTTTGCAAAATAATATTGGAGCTACGTATAAACATGAGGCCAGATTGACTAGGCTCTGTATGGTGTTAACAAAACCATGCCATGCTGCGTGTCTGAATTAGCCGTGCAGTTAGACTTCCCTTGAGACTTGGTCAGGCTCTTGTGAACCTCAATCTTGGTGAAGCAGCCTTTAGTCACACCTCTGCTTTTGGGAGCCCTCCATCTGTGGGCTGATGAAGCATACCATTTGGCTGACCTGAGTCAACTTAGTTTAATTTTTCAGAGAAGCCTCATTTTAAATATTGACACCTGACAGCTCTAGGGTTATGCAAACTGATTTGATTTGGGAATGGATGTCAGCTGCTACGAAGGGGGCATTAATTCACAGCTTACTTCCTTGAGCTTTCTGTTCCCTGCCTGCAAATCCACAGATGCACAGATTCCTTGAGGACAGAGTTTTCTGGATGGATTACTTTCCATGTGAAATAAATGAGGCTGCTTTACCTCTTTGATCTGCTCTCGTGCAACACAGGAGTAATTATCCATGACTAATCATGGGAGACAGGCTAATCAGGGATCCTGGGAAAGAAAATCAAAACTTAATTTACTTTTATTCAGTGAGTTAATATTGAATGAATAGCCAAAGTATTTTGATAGAAAAAGGTCTCAAACTTTCTTTTTTTCTTTTTCTTTTCTTTTGTGGTTACTGTAAGAAGCCCAGTGTACTGCAATTTCTTTCATCACCCAGGAAGGGACTTGGCATCAGTATCAGAGGTTCCTTGTTTATTTTGTGCTGTTGGATTTCTTTCATCATCTTTCAGAAGAATTTCTAGCTCAATGTGTTTCTTAGTACTTATTTCTTCCCATCTTTTTAATTTATGCCTTCTCCTAACGAAGTTCTTCAGAATCTTCAGCTGTCTGTGACAAGAGTTTCCTGAATGCTGACTTGGGGCTGCGTCCTTTTGTGGATCATGGTAATTGTGAGATCACTTACAAGAATGTTAAGTAGCTGCATTTTGCTTTAGCAAGCATACCAGGCTGACATTTCAAATCTACAAGTAGTCATAGGTATGTTCATCTCCTGTGCTTTATTTCAGTACTTCCTACTGCTGTGAATGAAACTGGATTCTTTATCAAACACAGCTATCCCTCCACTGTGGGAAAAAGAGCAATTGTAGTAACAGCATTTGTGGTATTTCCCTGTTTTTAGAAGAAAATGAATGGCCACAAAACCTGCTGATTTAGAGGGGTCACACCATTCTGGTAGCAATCTCCAATATCGTGTTTTGATGTTCTTTCCAATGATGAGTTTGTGGCAATAGACATAATCACATACAAGCTTAGTAGACAAAATGGAGGATGGAGAGGGAACTGGGGTTGTTTAGTCTGGAGAAGAGGAGGCTGAGGGGAGACCTCATCACCCTCTACAACTACCTGAAAGGAGGTTGCAGAGAACTGGGGATGAGTCTCTTTAACGAAGTAACAAGCGATAGGACAAGAGGGAATGGCCTCAAGTTGCTCCAGGGAAGGTTTAGACTGGATATTAGGAAGCATTTCTTTACAGAATGGGTTGTTAGGCGTTGGAATGGGCTGCCCAGGGAGGTGGTGGAGTCCCCATCCCTGGAGGTGTTTAAGAGTAGGGTCGACATAGTGCTTAGGGATAAGGTGTAGTTGGGAACTGTCAGTGTTAGGTTAATGGTTGGACTAGATGATCTTCAAGGTCTTTTCCAACCTAGATGACTCTGTGATTCTGTGAATCAGGATCTGCATCACAGTGCAAATGCAAAATATTCCATATTAAACCACTTATCCAAGCAGACATCTCCAACCACTTTTGTCTGTTGTGATATTAAATTGTATGTGCCTCATAATCTGACTCTTCTGATTTACACTTTCAGTTTCTGAAGGCAAAAAACCTGAATGTATGAAACAGTATTCATTGTCTTAACTCCTTAAATATATTTAGAAATATACTATAGGATCCATTCAGCATTTATTTGGAGAAGTCATAAAAGCAGAGGAAAGACACACTTTCAACAGTACACAGGAGTCCTCCCCTCTTGAGAGCTGTTGAAATGTAAAAGAAAGGTGGTTGACAACAGTGTTCTGGAGATAATAAACATAAATTGGCTCACTGGTCTGGAGTCCTCACTCTTGATTGCTCAAGGAACTCCAGGGGATAGAAATGACAGGAATTATGGCACGCCTGTTTCCACAAAATGCCCATAAGATAACTTTGTGATACATTTGACTGATAGAAAATATAGTCTAGGTTGCATTTTGTCACTTGGGGCCCTATTAAGATCTGCTAATACAGTAAGGAGTCCAGACCTTTATCAATATCAGGCTACATTGATTTTTGATTCATGTCTTCCAAGTTGTTTTGGGAAGTCATGACATTGCTTCACAGGCCCATGTTCTCCTGAGTCTGTGCTTTAATGTAACTGATCAGATCAACAGGGCAGCACTGAGGCAAGGCATGCTTTGGCCATCAGGCTCTCTAGTGTAGTTCATCCTGTAGTAACTTTTCCAAGGAAAGTTGTATCAGTTGTTTGAATCCAAAGAATTATCCCCTTTTAAGTCAAGACTAAGTTGAATTCATACAGATGAAGCATGTATTTAAATTATATTATCCAATTTAAGTCCCAACACCCAAACAGGTGAGCTTGTTAAAGAAGCTCTATTCCCATATGGGGAATACAGGGAAGTCTATGAATCACAACATCAGAAATCAGTTGAGATTGGAAGGGACCTCTGGAGATTGTTTAGTCTCACACCACTGCTCAAAGCAGGATCCACTAAATCATGTTGCTTAGGGCCACATCCATTCAGATTTTGAGTATTTCCATTTCCCATGGGCAAACTGTTCCAGTGTTTGGCCACCTTCTTTTCTGTACATGGATGCTCATGTATTTGACTTTGTGCTCACTGCCTCCTGTCCTGTCACTAGTACCCTTCAGAAGGACCTCACACCCCCTTCCTTACTCCCTCTGTCCCATACTACCAGGCATTTATACACACTGATAAGATTGCCCCTGAGCCTTCTCTTCTCCAAGCTTAACAGTCCCACATCTTTCTGTCCCAGTATGTCCCTGTCTGTTGGTGTTCCTGCATGGCAGATGCTTCAAGCCTTTAATCTTTTTCATGGCCCTCCACTGGACTCACTCCAGTATGTCCATGTCTCTTTTGCACTGGTGAGCCCAAAACTGGACACAGCACTCCAGGTGTATCTCACCAAGGTTGAGTATAGGGGAAGGATCACCTCCTTCAACTTGCAATGCCCTTCTTAATGCAGCCCAGGATGCTGTTGGCTGTCTTTGCCCAAAGGACACACTGCAGGCTCATGTTCACCTTCATGACCACCAGGACCACTAGGCCTTTTTCTGCAGAGCTGATTTTCATCTTGTTGAGTTCAAATGACTAAACCAAACCAGGTGTGGTATGGCCCAGAGTTATCTCACATATAACTTTCTATAAAATTGATCATTGCTGCAAATACTTTAGTTGGTGTATGTAAACAGTACAAAATTACTATTTATTTAACTGTAAAATTAAGGTTTTATGTTCTACCATGCTCAGTATTACACTTCCAGGTGTCAATAGCTGCCAAAATGACTGCCATTTCCAAGTATGTAGCAGGAGAATACACAACCCTAGTAGTTAAAACTACTAGGATACTGTGATGCAGAATAGCTTTGATTATCAAATATCTTCTGCCACAAAGTGAGTTTGCAATTTGTCTTATGAGTTTATCTGCAGCTGTTGTCAATTACTTCTTCAGCTGAATCTTACTTTATTTCCTTTATATCAAAATCTAAGTATAACCTACATGTCTATTAGGGGTGACTTTCCAGACTGACCTCTGCTCGGCCACCATCTGGATATTTCATACAAAAGTTGTGACAGCAAATTGGGAAAAAAAAGTCTGGAAAAAAAATCAAATTATGTATTATGCTATTTAAAGCACATAAAAAAAGTGGGAACAAAAATCCATGCACAGGTCCTCACACACACTTCAAGAAAGGGTAAAAAAGAAATACTAAAACACATTTAACTTCTGAAAAGAAAAACTAATTGAGTCTACTGCTTGGATGCAGTAGGGCAGACAGAGGAGGTGCTGCGATTTTCCTCCTCCAAAGAGATGGTTCCTGTGACCAGGTGAGCAGTATGTCTCCCAGCAGAATTTCACCACTTGAGTGCCATCACTCCCCACCACAGGTCTGCCCCTAGCACATATTCATGCTGCTGCTGAGAGTAGCAGATGTCAAGAGACTTCCACCTACTTCTTGCCTCTAACTGTCTTGATATCTTCCAGAGAAACAGAAAGGGTAAAATCAGATGATTTGTGCAGGGAACATAGGCAGATGGATAAGGGTTGAACTGCAGCCTCCTAAGCTTGGTAGCTGGAGCTCATGATGCAATCTGTTCTGTGAAACATCCTTTTTCATGTTATTTCTGTCTGTTTCTACAATGTGTCATCAAATGATATTCATATTATGAAGCACAATGATTGCATTGCTTTTTATTTTCTCAAGCTTGCTGTGACTGTTGATTAAACAGTATGTGGGCTACAATTAGCTTCAATGTAAAATGCAAAATTGACTCCTATCTGCACAAGGGAACCACCATAACAGACAATGCTTTGTTTTTTCTCTCTTGAACCATACTATCAGTTCTGCGGTCCATTAATGTAATGGTCATGCAAATATAAATGTGAACAACTGAAAAGACACAGTTTGTCTTTTCTTTGGTCAGAAAACCATGAAAAATGAAAAGATTTCAGTCTTTACCTCAAGTTTCAAAATTATTCAGGCTAACTGAATAACTGTTGCTATTAGAGTGATCCTTGTCTCCTCCATTCCCTGAACCCCACATTCAGCACTTCCCCATTCTTCTCTTTCCTCTCCAGAAAACAGGAATATCAGGCATGTACAGTTAAACAAGTTGTGTTGTGACTTTCTGGATTGCAATAGCTTTGCCCTGTGTGAATATCTTTAATACGTAGTGACAGCTGAGCTCATGCTGGATACTTTCCAAGTAGCCTGTATCTCATACTCAGTATTTAGTTCTCATGGTATCTGTAGGATCTTTCACTAAGACTCCTACAAAGTCTCAGTAAATTTTAAATTTGGTTAAAATTGGTTACAGGGTTCTGAAGCATTAAAGTAACAGGCAGAATAAGGAGCTTGTTCTCATTACCTTGGTTTCCCAAGGAAACAAAACTTCAAATGTTTCTCCTACTGCTATACTGAAAGCAGGAAAGCAAAAGAGTAGAAATGTACTAATAAAGGCAGCAAACTACCAGAAAAAATGTTTGGATGCAGTATGCCACCAAAGGTTCAATATACCTTAGTGAATACATAAGTAATGAGGACTGAACTTCATCAATTGGGTTTTCTCAAGGACATGTAGATTCTGCTAAGGAAATCCACGAATAATGCTACTCTATTGTTTTCCTCCCATAAATCTGTATGAAAAGCGGCACAGCTTGCCTAGAAACTGGGTTTGATGTCACTTCTGAAATGAAAACTTGGGGTTTCTAAAGGTTGCTGTTTTCTAAAGGTTCTAGTTTGAGTCTTTCCAAATGAAAATTTCCTTCCATTTCAGAATGACTCCACTGACCCAAATGAGTCTTCAGAGCAACTCGTTCTCCCAAATCTGACTTTTTCATTCTGTTTCTCAATATCTTGCTCAGTTTCCCAACCAGTTTTAAAATTGGGAACACTTTTCCAAACAGAATATCAGATATTCAGATATTTAGATATTTTAAGTGTAAATTTAAATACTCTACATTATGTAGCAGAATTAGAGTGCTGCATCCGAAACAGTGACAGTATTCCCATACTTTTTGTTGGAGCCAGGACTTGAGCTACAATATTTCCAAGTCCCCTCTCACCCCAAGACCTGGGAGGACACCCACTGGTGTCCAGCCCCATGGTGGGCTCCTGCTTTTGGCCACCTGGGTTTTGCTCTGACAGTGTGTTGCTCCCAGTGGGTCACAAGGGTGGTTTCATCTGCATATCATCTCCTTTTCCCCTTCCCACAGTCCCACAAGTTCTTGTTGAAAAAGCTTTCATTCTGTCATTTGCTCTTTAGTCAAAAAATTATTTTCAAGTGATTGCAGTGCTTCTCACATACATGCTTAGGAGTCCCAACAACTGCTAGTTTCTTTGTTGTGTAGAGAATAGTTCTGAACTAGTTCTGAAATGTCTTACATACAATGAGTTTATTACCTATAATGGTTACTTTAGAAATGTTTATTTTCTTCTTGATTTCTTTGTCAGGATCTCATGAAAGAGACTTTTTCCAATCTGAAAGTCAAAGTTGCTCTCTCCAAAACAAAAAATGCCTTGAACATTTTTCAATCAGGACTATACTCATGTCATAAATTCAGCCCTTTCATTCTTTAGCTTTTTATTACTATGTATATAGCAATACCAGAAGTGCTAACCACACATCACCTGCTGTGTCTTACAGTACCAGTGACCAACAAGATGGGTGCTACCTACAGGAGCTTATAAACTAAACATGAGAGGGCATATATCTCAGATAAAGAGAAATGTTTGAACTAAAAGGCAAAGCTGGGAAAGGAGACAAAGGAAGGCTTGGCATGACTAATGTGACAGGCTAATATATTTTTTCAGTAGTATCTCCTGATGAATATTTGCAATGGGATAATGTACTGTTTGAAGCAGGGAAATGTCATTTTTTTGTGTGAGAAAGATTGATACAAAAAGTATTAGGTAAAGGTGCCCCATGAAAAGAATTTAGCAGGTTTAGGAAATGTGTCAATGAGTATTTTATGTTTGGGGTTGGGGGAGGACAAAGCTCTGGGTTTTGAATTTAAGTTGATAGACTGCTCCACAGTGTCTTAGAAATAGCTTGCTAGGTCTCAGTTTGAGCTTCTGGCAAGATCTTCATGAGATGTCTCTCACAATCAGAATAAGGCTGAGAATTTTAGTCAGAGGAGAAAGAGACTGAAATTTATTTGTTGTGTATTTGTTCTTTCCTTGTAATGGCCTACTGGATACTGAATATTTCTTAATCACAGACATGTTGGTTGGAAGGGACCTCAGAGATCATTTAAGTCCTACCTCCAGTTCAAAACAAGGTTGTCTTTAACACCAGGTCAGATCAGCTGTGGAGGTTGTCTTTAACACCAGGTCAGATCAGCTGTGGCTCTCTCTAGATGTGATGGCAATTCCACAAAATCTTTAGGCAAACCCATCCCAGTGCTGTACCAACCACCAACACAGCCAGAAGAACAGCGTAAGAGAAAACAGTGACTGGGAGATGAACCCATGTAAACTGAAGTTAGACACATTTTAAAACATTGAATTCATCTTTTAAACAGTGAGAATACTTAATCACTGGAGCAACATTTCAGGTGAAGTGATAAATGCTCCATTTCTTGTTATGTTCAAGCACAGACTGCTTTTCTTGCATGTACTTTAACATGTGCAAGGTATATGTCACTGAAGTGCAAGTTATCAGGCTCTGAACAGGGATAAGAGAGAGAAATTTAATGTTATATAATATAGGGGAGATCAGGGAAAATTCTATTTGTTCTTCTTTCATCCCACCTATGAACTAATACAATATGTGTACAGTGGTTGTGTGCACAAAAATGAGCACTAGTATGTCTGACTTTGACATTTTTATGCTGAGTGTCTCATTTGTGGGTGCATATTCTGAACATCTGGATTCTTTCATTGCTCCACAGTGGTCACAAAGTAGCTTTACAGTGACCCCCCTTAGACTCAAGGGGAGAACTTCAGAGAATACCACACAGTCTGCAAGAGATCTGTAAGAATTTCTGTGTCTTTAAAAGAATCTCCTGAATCATAAACTCATCCTAGTTCTGGAAATTCATTAGTGATTGCTTATTTAGCATAATGACTCAGTGCCTTTCTCATCACTAAAAAAGGTCCTTCCAAAATAATATAGTCTTGTTGGCTGGGCACTATGAAGTAGCTTGTACTTCAGTTTGCTGTGCCAATTTTTAAACATGATTTCTGAGATCCTTAGATGTGCCAGAAGATAAGTATCTGCTCAGTGATGATTTTCTGGCAACTTGCACTAGCACTGGGGTATCGTAAAATACAGGATTGATTCTAATTATAATCTGTAGCATTTCCCACACTAGAATCCTGTATTTTCCAGACAGGATAATAACACCTGGTAGCATGGAAATAACTCTTTAGGCTTCTAGTTTCCATTAAAGGCCAATCTTGCAATTTTTTTCTTTTCATATTTCCTGTTAGGTTAGAACAAAACAAAATCTACAAAGTAGCCATTTTAGTTTTTAGGTTAGGGCCTTGTTTTCCGAAAAATGAAGTCAAATGTCTAAATATCATATTAAAAGAGACACATAAACTTTTCACTAAAGTCACAGCTGATGCTGCATTGTAACACTAATGAAATCAGGAAGCAAAGCTCTGAAAAATCTTAAACACAATGTCTGTGAGAAACAGACTTTTCAAAGTGGTTTTATAAAGACACTAACTCCATTTGCATTGTTCTCATGGTAATTTTGCTAAAAAACAACATTTCCTCCAACCAAAATTACTTTTGTTCAGACAAATGAGAAAATAACAAAGTCAGATTTTAAGCCAATGCAAATGGATTTAGTTATTTTGAAGTCAATGGATTTATCTCAAATTCTACTAGCTAAGGATGAAGTGCAACTGTCCACAATGAAACAATGCCTGCTTTATGGCTTACCACTCTTAAGTGACAGAAACAGCCTGGCAAGCATCATATTGTATTACTTTACAGGACAGCTTTTATTTCTGTTTTTAGCCTCAGTAGGACTTCTACTTCTGTGGGCTGTGTGTTCAGCATCTAAGTGTGCTGCCTGCTTTTGGTTATTTCTAACAGTAGCTCTTCACCATCCCTCCTCTTAGCCTTAAAAGGAGGTGTTTGAGCAGACAAAGCACTTATGAGCTTCAAAAGCTTCCTGTAAGAGATGAAAGCTGCCCTTAAATCTTGATAACTGGGGAAAGCTACAGAGGAGATACAGTATTTCTCTGAATCCTGGACTATGTCTTATCTCACAATGTGTGCACACAAGGGGACAATATGAGTGCTGAGCAAACCACTTCTGTGTGTGTCATCTCATAAAGTAAAGTTTTTAATGTTTTCTTAACTTTCCCTTTTTTCTTTTAAAGTGCTTCTACATATTTCATGAAGTTCCCATTGGATGAAACAAAAAAAAAAAAAAAAAAGGAAATTGGGATTTCCTCTGTGATGAGTTCAGTGCAATTCTGTCCTTTCTGCTATGAAACAAAAAACAACTTCACAATCTCAGGAGACCAGATCACCACAGTCCTTTCCCATGGCACGAGCAGGTAAGAGAGGTACTTAGCAAAACCCTGCTTTCAGATGGATGACAAATCTCAGCCTGCTAGTTATCTCACTGTCAGCTGGTATCTACGTGTAAGATATACAGCAAACAAGGGTTCTTGGAAATAAATGAGACCAGGACATTTGTGTTCTTCTGAGTTGTGTCAATCCTACTCATTCAGCTATTGACTTACATTAATACATGCCCTACAACCAACCTGCATAAAAAATGAAATGCACTACTCCTTCTGCAAAGAGCACTTTAAAGAAAATATATGAAGGAAGAGAAGCAGAAGGAGGTTGCAACACAGTCTCCAGACCACATTTGACAGTGACCAGATTTCAAAGCATATCTCCTTACTTTCAGAAGAGGATAGATACAATAGTAGACTTAGGACACAAGAAGCACCTGTGAATGATGTGACACACATTTGTTTGAGGAAACCTGCCCCTACACTTGCACTGTAGCAGTGTGGGCTCTCAGCCTCCCCACCTGTCAAATAAATCTTGCAGAAACGTCACATATAGTGTCTGTTTCCTGCTAAGCAATGCCCTATGACCTTGGCAGCAGGAGCCTTTTTCCCCTTGGTCTTACTGTGCTGCTTTGTGTCCTCCCCCAGTGAGAGTTGAGAGTGTTCCTCCTTTGGAAGGTCTTGGACTGAGATGCCAGGTAGGAAGGAAGCAGCGTACAGCATCTTTTGTCAGAGATAAAATGTAATTAGCCTGGAGGATATGTGAGTAAAAGAAGTTTACAGGAAAGCAGAATCACATGACTCTGATGAAGCATTTAAAGGCATTTGTTGCAAAAATAGGGTAAAGTAAGTTAGAATACAGGAAAACTTGAGTCCTTAGACATAGCCTGGCAGTGTAGCCCAGGTCTCACAACATATCAAAATGTACCTTTAGCCCATTTGAATTTTCACAAAGAAGGTGGTTGTGCTGTTTTTGTTGTGTTTGCGCATGAAGTCCTAGCAACTGCAGATCTAAACAGTGTACCTATATTGTTTTGAAGATGTAGGCCAAAAAAGGATATTTATAGTAACACATCTTTATACAGTGTGTCATGCCTGCATATCTTTTTTAGTAAGGGGAAATAAAAGAAGGTTTGAATCTGTCTGGAATTTGTATTTGTTGTTAGTATCAATGATTTTCAGTATCAAATCTCGATTATTCAGTTTCAAATCCAGTCTAATTAGTTTATTGATACAATGCAGTTAAACTCCTCTTACTTATGTTCCTTCTGCAAATGAAGCATATATTAACTTTCTATGTTGATAAAAATATCAAGGTAGCAGCTACTTAATTAGGAAAATTTTGTCTTAGGAGATTGCATGTAGTTCTGGTAGTTTTAAGTAATTGATTCAACCAGTTTCATGACTAAAATTGACACCGTAGTTGACAAAAAGTCAGGGGAGAAGCTGAATGGAGTAAATTCAAAATGACTTACAGCAGAGTTACTTTCCCAGAAGGTCAGCTTACTGAGCTCATTTCACAAGGGGTATTTTTAGCAATTTGGAAATTTCATTTAGAACAGCCTGCTTAGATGTAATGTGAAAATTGGAAGTAAAGCCGCAGCTTTGTAAACAGGAAAAGTCTGGTCTAATATCACATTATAACACACTTTGGGTTGACTATGACACAAACAGAACAGAATTTTGGCCACACAGATTAATAAATACATAGCAATTAAAGATATCAAAGTGACTTCAAAATGTGTTATTATTATCCAGTAAGATCTATGGTTTTTTACATTAGTGTAAAGTGATTTTATCTCTGCTCTCCCTTTGTTGCAAAATTAAAGAGCATTTGATAAAAATATCTCCCAGCAATGGGTGAAGGGTTCAATAGACATTTCAGGGATTTACTGATATCAGTAATATCCAGATAGATATTTGCTACATTTGCTTGAACATATAAGAAACAGTATATGAAATTTCTGCAGGATTATTTATAAGATCTAAGTAGAGCAGAGTTGTTCCCTGAGGACCCCTGTTTCCTCTGCGTGTTCAAGTTATGCTTAGTGCAAGGTTGGAGAGCAGCCATCATCATAGCTTCAGGAAACTGAGGTGACCAGACACTGACTGTGGGCTGCTTTCTCCGTCACAGCAGATCAAGAGCCATTCTGAATTGCTCCCAGCTTCCTCATCAGGATGTAATGATACATCAAGCCATGAACCATTTCCTTAGATTGCACCTCCTCTGCTAGTGGTTGGTTAGATAAAAGATATTATATAGCCTCCCAATCTCTTTGATGGATGCAATTTATCAAAGGGACGTCCTACCCTTCCTTGTGCAACTAGGACTATGTGATGCTGTGTACGTGCTCCCAGTCATGGGACATAAACTGTCCAGGCAGTTCTGCTTGTGCTAAGGAAATGCCTGGTGGTAGTAAAGTGCTGTCACAGGTCCCAAAATTGGCACCAAGATGGATCCACAGTAATTTTTAGAATTCATGTGGTTCTTGACCCCAAAAAGTTTTGTTATTTCTATCCTAGATAATTTAGGCTTATGCCTGCTTAATCACAGTAGCTATAAAATTATCCTCATTAGTGATCACAATCACTCATTTAAAAAATAGCACTGAAGTTAAATGAAGGTGGCAAATAGCCACAGATACCACTCTGTATGATAATGTACACAGAAGATAACCTGTCCTCAAAATTTATGATTTAAAACCAGTAGCTTCCAAATTTCTTTTTGCAGCCAGCTCCTGTTTCCATTGGTAGTTGAGGGTTCACAGCATCCTTTCAGTTTATACAATGTGGGTTCATGACACCCACTTGAGAAGGACCAGTACATGAGACAGAGCTAGGTCCAGGCAAGGGAGGAGACAGTGCGATGATACTGGTAAACAGAAGAGACGGTATTCAGGGTATCAGGCCCTTTTCAAGATTCTTATTGTGCAATTTGGCAAAGAAGTATTTAAGGAAGAAGCATAAAATGAATATGCTTTTTTTTTTCAATAAGATTTTTCCATGTATTAGGGACAGTATGAAATCTGGAAGTAGTTGGTACCAAGAGTGCACAGGAAGTAGAAGGCCAGAGTCACAGGGAATGAGAAGGGGAAAGCTATGTCAGGCTTTACTATTTGTAAAAAAAATAATTTTAGAGCAATGTGACAGAATTCTCATCTCCACATCTCTCTTCCTCTTCACACAGGAGAAGGCTGATGTGAAAAGGCAGCCAGTATTGCAAGTGAGGATGCAGTGATATCAAGGTTGAAGACAAGCTATCTGTTGTGGCTAAATGACAGAGAGAAGCCACAACTGTCAAGAAGGAAAAAAGGGAGAAACTGAAGAGAAAATAAGATTCTAAGTTAATAAAATAAGAAGTTGATTAACTTTTAATCAACTGAATATCATGGGAAGAGCAAGTGGAAGGATTCGACATTTGGACTCAAACAAGAAGATTTTTCCACTTAGATAAATATTTTGGCCAGGTTGCTCTTGTTATGGAGCAAGAGAATGAAGTAGGCATTCCCAAGGTTTCACTGGTACCACTTAGAAAATCTAAAACTGTCAAACTTTGTTTGTACTGAAGAAAATATTCAATATACTTTTCATTTAAGCCTTCCATACATGATGGAAAACCTATCAAACAAACAACAGAATTAAAGCAGAGAATCAAAATTAGTGCATTTCAACAGTTCAAAAACTGTTGATCATAAACATTTAATCTTTGAGCTAAAAGTAGGCAGATGGTCAGCCATGTAACTGATAAAACAACTTCTTTTTTGGTACTGTAAAAGTAAAAATGCTTCCATAAATGATGTAAACTGTCTACTATGAAACAGAAATAAAATGTAGATTTGATTAATTACTAAGTCATACATACAATGTTTACTAGCATATCAAAGGCTTGCCAATCATATATTCATCTCTATTACTTATAGAAAAAATAGGTGTATTATTGAATCTCAAGGTTTATTATCCTTCCTCTCAATAGTCATAATACTAGTTTCTCAGAATTTATTATTTTTTTTGCTTATTGGGAGTTACACTTTGTAATATTTTCTGAAGTTGATAGTATTCTCAAAAACAGCAGATCTTATTACATTATGGTAATTTAAAAAGGAAACAAACCACAATTAGATGTTAATTATTTTAGACTTTATGAGAGCTCAGCTTACTTTGATTTCCCTTATCTGAATTTTTCTATACTGGAAAATCTTCTAATTATTATTATAAAGGTTTTAATGATAAAATTCTTGAGAAGATTTGACACGCAGCCTGCATATATAAGGAAACTCACATAAGTAATACAGTTGAGATTTGTTTCCTCTTTCTTTTCAAACAGAAAGTGTTCGACATGAGCTTCACCTGGCATGGTAAGATAAAAATAGTAAGATGCTGGAAATTTGGGTCCCAATCCCATGAAACCCTGGGATGTATACTTAACATTAAGTTCTGAGATCATATCAGAGCCAATGGCACTGCTGACTTTGCAAAAATATGTGTACATAAGTGACATGGTGTATCAGAGCCAACATTATCTACCTCTTACAGGATGGAGTTTCTTAGATGAGGATTTAACAGTACATTCAAATAAAAAGGCTAAAATTTCCATCCTGATACAAGTACACTTTCCACAACAATTTATTTGTACTTTTCAGTCCCAGTTAGAGATTTAAAAAAGCAAGGTATCTAGCATTTTTAACTGCATATGACTGCAATGGAGGATTTGTGATTCATAGGCTTCCTACCCTTCCCCTCCACGCCCTCAGAAAAAAAACTTTTCTGAAAAAAATAAGCTATCACAACCTTTACAGTGTTCTTTTTCTTTTTTTCCTAAATACACTGCCAGACACCCTCCATAGCCATATCCTAGATTCCACAGCAGCTGACTGAGTCTGAGAAAGTGACAGCAGTTTCCCAGAGCTGCATGAGGATCATGAGGGTTTGCAGCTCTCAGGAGTCCCCCTGGCCACAGGAACCTCCTGGCAGCCAGAGGCTCAGTGTCAGCCCCATGGATGACAAGGCTGCCATCTGGGCTCTGATATGCCCTGTCTGAGATCCTGTCACCAGACACCTGGGCCCGCACAGCACAGTATGCTAAGGTTGGTTCAGTCCATGTAGATTTTCTTTACCATGCTGACCACAGAATCCTGAAAATCTCCATTTTAAGACTTGAGGAATACACAGACTGGGTCTGGAAACCGCACCCTGTGCAGACCCAACCTGGAGGCAGCTGCAAGGATATATGCTCTGGAAGTGCAGCAGCAGTCTCTGCCCCTGTACTGTTCAGATGGAGAGGTTGTTTTGAATTTCTCTGAAGACTTCTAGATGCTAAGTTAGGGCTCTTCAGGGATATGGAGGAACTGAAACAGTGGTATATGAGAGAAACTTTCAGTGCTCTGGTCCCTGTTTCTGGATGCACTCTGAGGAGATGTCCTGTAGGCTGGGTAGACATAAATATTAATCAGGTGTAGTGATCAGACAGCAAAGACCTAATTATTTTATCCTCCACTGAAAAGTTTGATCAGGATGAAGTTGAACTTCTAGGAATTAAAGACTGATGTGATTGTTACTCTGTACATGCATTTCCTCATATTCCAATTTGTTATGGCAATAATGGAAAGACACATGAGGGGATACTTCCTGCACCCTAAATTTAACTTCCATATGCTTCTTTTTTCCTCTATTTCATACTCCCTCTTTTTGTTTATACTGTTCCTAGGGTGAAGTTTGATTTTATGCATTGTTGACACCATCTGAATTTGAGAGAAATCCAGTTTGATTTTTTTTGCCAATTCCAAACCTGATTTTTATTTTCAGCAAAGTGCTGGATGAATTTCAGCTTATATAGAATTTTCATCCAGTTCCAGGACCAATATTACATGTACTTTGGGCATGCCAACTCATCTTCCTACTGCCTTGGTTATTTTATGTAAAGATCCAGATAACATGGGTCTCTTCTCTGGTTATGCAAAGATTAAAAAAAAATTGGGAATGTTGAAGGGTTTTGGGGATATCAATTCCTTCTTTCTTCAGAGGTTCCCTTGGAGACCTGCCAAAGAAAAGATTTATAATGGTGTGACCAGAGTACCTCTCTGTAGTCCAACTGGACGTATAACAGTCCTCAAGTACTTCCAGTGCCCTTCACTGACAGAGCAATTGGATATTGCATGCACAATATATATTTATTTGTCTGTTCATGGGGTTTGATTGATGTCTAGAAATCTGACAGGTATTAACACACTACTAACAGTAGTCTGCCACTGAAATTCATGTGTCAGGCTGCATGGCTTTTGGTTAACATCCCACCTGATTAAATTCTTAGGCTGTCCCGATCCAATGTCGGGGGAGGTTTCGATATGATCCCAAGAGCGAGATTAAGACACAAATGAGGTCAAATGCCGTACAGGTTTTTTTTATTAAAAAAGTGAAGAGGGGTAGCGATATCATGCAGGAGATATGTTTGAATCTTCCACGTGTTGCATAGATACACTAACCCCTGGGCTATTGATTATTTATGGAGGGAGGGAGGGAGCTGTTCTTCCATTTTCCACTTAGGAAGTGGAGTGTCTTTCTTGGGAAAAAAATATATTGACAACCTGGACACAGCTTTTCATTGCAGTCTGTATCTGGTTCCCTGTAAAGCAGAAGGACACACCGTGGTCACAGTGTTCAGGATCACAGGAAGAGCATGTCTCTGATCCCAGCTTGGGAACGCCAATAGGCCCATGGACATGCATTTTTAATGTTCATTGAAATCCTCCTGTGAGCTGATTAATTTTATGTGTTAGGTGAAGACTTCCAAAAAGTTCGAGGAAGAAGTTGCAGGCGTCACAAAGGAAACCAGTGGCAAATACAGGCATAAAAATACATCACATCTTCAAGTCCAAATTTGAAGTTCAGTCTCTGACTTATTTCCCCTTGGCATGCAACATGCCAAGCAGCTGCATTTTGGCAATGTAAATTTCAACTTTACTAGTGAATGCAGGGAGCTTATAGGCAGCTAATATTTCAGCACAAGTACCTATAGGAAGAAGTCAAAACTTACTGATTTGATTTACAACAGTTGAGCTCTACCTGTCCTGTTGTGAACCATCACTAGCATTGTTGATTTTTTTTCCCCCATCTGATCCCAGATGAATACTGAAAATAAAGAATACGTCAGTAAATTCTCTTTACAGCCTCCTCAGTTTTCCACTAGAGCTGGCAGCCCTGACCACTGCAGATTTCCTAACTTCTGGCTCAAAGTGAGTGTAAAGACAACTAAAGTGTCTGTGCGGTGGGTGTTTTGCACAGAACTTGTGTAACTGTGCTAAAATGTGTCACAACTAACACCTGTTTTCTTCCTTGGGATCAACACCAGAAGGATTGTAGGTTTCACTGAGCAAAGGCAACTCATCTCCTTGTTAATCCCTTGTGTAGCAAATCAACTCTTGAACTTTTACTCCCCGAGAAAAAAAATCTAAGAGAGAAGGCAATGCCTGGTTAGGCCTCATTAAACTTTCGCTGCCAGGCACTGTAAGATCATGGATAATGAAGACCTCCTCACTTTTTAAGGACTTGAGTATTTTATTCTTTCTGCATTGCTTGTCTGAGGACTGGTGCAAATGTTACCCATCTGGAGTTTTTCTAATGTCTACAACAAAAGCATTTGTCCAGTTTTACTTTCAGACTAGCTTATGACTTTTTTTCTTACCCATATTCTTGTAAATAGAATAAATTTTTCTTGGCCAGTGTTTGTCCAAATCACTGTGCCTGGGCTTTTTTCTTTCCAGCATATAGGTCACATGGAGGTGAAAAGATCTGGCAATTGCTGCAATACACTTTTTTTGCTTACCCAAGGTTGGAGGTACCTCTTGATTTATTATTTTTAAACTCCAGCTATCAATTCTTCATTCTGAACAATTTGAAAGACACAGATTCATTCTCCGCCTTTTCTTTCCTTTATCTAGCAAGGCTTTTCACAGTCCTTCAAAAATACATGTGTTTGTCTCTTTTAATCATTGAATAACAAGGAGCTACAAACAAGTACTGAGACATGCATTCGAGGAAAAGATTAAATAAACCTTTTTAAAAGCAAGTGGAAGAAAAAGTTGAGGTGATCTCATCACAATCTATCTCCAGCAACAGGAACAACTCTTTAAAACAAAAAGACCTATGGGCATCTAACAGTGAAAAATGTAGTTAGACATACTAAGACTTAATGCCTATTTTTAACTGTGAGTGTCATCAATAAATAAAAAAACCCTGTCAATCCACCATCCTTGAAATTAACACTGGATGACTTCAAATGTTATGGCTTGACACAGAATTTAGTTGATGAAGGGAAGAGAAGTGTTTTCTTTCTGCAACATCAATTACTAATGAATTGATCAATAGTTATTATTTTCACAACGGTGTCTCTAGTCTAAAACACACTAGTTTCTTCAGACAAATCAAAATTTGAACAGTATATTTCGCAATGTTCAGCCTTTCTAGATAATGCAACTTTGCCAATCACTGTCCTGTTGCTCACGGGCTTGTTTAAGATTTTTTACTAGGACTCCTGGCTTCAGAGTATTTCAGAAATGCTCAAGTTTACCAGTCTGAACAGTTATTTATCACCTACTGCTGAAAAATAGGAAGGAAGAGTACTTGCCCATTTTAGAAAGTACATCCTCTCTGCTCTCACTGTATACACTCTGGATTTATGAATCTTGGCATATAATCCTTAAAATAAGCACCTATTGAGAAGTTTGGATACTTAATTATTTGAGAGACAAATGGAAAGAATTTGAAGAAGGAAAAATAGATAGGAGTGATTTGCTAGGAAAGACTAAAGTACTAAATGACAGTTAATGGAGAAGAGAATGAGGAATCTTTCCTTGTTTTAACAAACTGAGACCAGTAACTTAAACAGTTTTGGAACAGTCATGCTGGAGATCAGAGAAACAGTGCCTATACCAAATGTTAACATGTGTCTCTGTGGATATAACACATCTATTCATGTTAGGCTCTATTGGTCTATATTTTGCACATTTTCCTCTTTAAGATGACAGTGTGCATTGAAGCAATCCACAATAATGTTAATGACAGGCTTGAGTGCTGCAATGTTTATTCCTAAAATCAACAAAGATGTTACATGGCAATTTTCTGTTATTTCAACTGCAAGTCTAATCAGAATTAGTTTGATTACTTTCAACTTCTCTCCCTTCTCCTCTTCCTCCTCCCCACTCACAGTGATTCACTTCTGATCATGATGCAACAGAAAGAAAACCAAGAATTCACTTGGAGAAACTTCTGTTTGATTGATGAGAATGTATTTTATTAAAATAGGGTGTGCTCAATATTCAGTATTAATAGGTGGTCACAATTAAGCCACAGCAAAATTGCATCAACAGAATGTTTATAATCCCAATGGAGCGTTTTTGAAAAACTCTTGAAAATATTACATTAGGAATATCATAGCCATGTAAACTATACTGACAATGATGCAAGAAGCATCTAGCAAAAATTGGCTCTTCAAAAAACAATTTCAGATGGAACAAACGAGATGGAAAATCAAAGTGAACAAGATACAAAGACAGAAAGAACAGCAAATATAAATTTTTGAAAAAATTATTGAAATCTGGGAACAAATAATAAAACTAGAATGAGGCCAATGTAAAGAAGACAGAGCCAGTCTCTTTCCGGTGATGTTCAGTGACAGAACAAGAGGCAACCAGCACAAAATGAAACACAGGAGGTTCCTTCTGAACATCAGGAAACACTTTTTTGCTGTGAGGGTGATGGAGCACTGGCACAGGTTGTCCTGGAAGGTTGTAGAGTCTCCATCCTTGGAGACCTTCAAAAGCCGTCTGGACATGGTCCTGGGCAACCTGCTCTAGGTGGGCCTGCTTGAGTAGGCAGCTGTACAAGATGACCTCCAAAGGTCCCTTCCAGCCTCCACCATTCTGTGTTCTGAGATACTGAGATAAAGATGCTACAGATGAATGAGCAACCAGGAAACAATGCAAGGTTTCTGCTGTTCATTTTTTGGTTGTGTTCACCCTCCCGGGTTTGTGAGCAAAAATTTCCATTAGACAATTTTATTTAGTTTGGGACAATTTTTATACTAGGTATTGACATGAAAAACATTGCTTAGCTGTATAGAATGAACAGTAGTAGTTTTAGTTTACTACATAGAATAGACTGTATATTAAGATAATGCTAATGTTTTATATTGCAGTGTTTTTTTCCACATTCCACTAGAATGTTTCAATTCTGTTCACACAGTCTATTTGCCAACAATTTTTATTTTGAATAAGGTCCTATATACTCAGCTCCTCACAGGTAATTTTGGGGACATGGACCATATTGATCTAACTGTTGCATCTATTTATATCTACATATGCAGTATGGTCCTGAAAAGATCTGAATTTTCAGTGTGCTTTTTTATTAATTTTAGCCAAATTATTCTTTCTTCTCCCATTTCTTCTTCCAGAAGCTTTCCGTTCACTACACAAAATAGTTAGTCTATAAAAACTTGTGCATGGAAAAGGTTTCTTTTGGTTCCCCCACAATGTGTCCAGAGATGCAGAACACTCCTGGAATGTCAACAAGCAGCTGGGCATACAGGAAAACTATTTTTCCACTGGAAAAGTAATTTCTTGCATGTTGTCCTCTTTCTTTTATTTCTTCAGCTTTTTTATTCCCAGAGATCTCTGACTCAGCCTATCAATCTCTACAGTTTTCGCTGTTTATTTTTAAAATAAATCACTTTCCTCCTGCCATTTAGTCAGCAAAAAAAGGAAACGCATGAAACAAAATTGCCTTTCTTCTTGATCTCATCTTCTAACCAGTCTCTCTTAGTGATTGACTGTGCTTTTTCCTAAAATTAATTATGACTTTCCTCTACCTTGATGATCTTCTCTCTACTCAATGTCTTTGTGTTTTCTCTTCACTTTGAGGACTCCTCCAATCTGAGCCCCACTGAACACTGTTTTGTCAAAGGATAAAGAGAATAAGACTGCTGGAGTGCCCTTTTCTCTTACCATTGTGGGCCTGCTGTTCCCTGAGCCTACAGGGACCCATCAGCACAAGAGGCAGATGTTCAGCAAGCTCTGCACAGAAAGCCCTGGGGAGCCATAGCCATGATTTTGATAATGTACATAATAGGGTAATTTTTTTGCTGTTCATTTGAGTTTTTACAGTAATGATTAGGTTTTCTTTTAAGAGGGACATTTCAACAAAACAAGTGTTTAAAATTGGCTTTCCTAGAAATGAAATCTGTGCTTAGCTTCAAAGAAATGAAGAGAAGAAAACAAAGGTACCAAAGTCCAGGTGCAACAAGTCAGCAGTTATTCTTCCCCCTAGCTTCCACATTTGTTCTTGTTCAGATTCTTTAACTTAGGCTTTGCCATTGCCAAAGCAGCATTTTTTTTTCTGAAAATTTTCCCTTTTCCAGCTGTAATTATAGGCTCTCTAGTACTTTTACAAAGTATGAATTAAGGCAGCTCAAACATTACTGTGAATTGACTAATTAGGTTTATAACCCAAACAGCAAAAGAGTAACCTTCATTTGATTTGTGTCTGGTTTAATCTGTAATGTCTGCACTATATCATTTTTTGTTTCCTTCTCTACTTCTTGTGTGGCTGGTGCCTCTGCCCAGTAAAGCATTTATAACTGCATAGTTATGTTTTGTCTGCCTTTTTTAATGTGCTGATAGCCCAAGCAGAACTCTACACCTTTGGCTTCATCAGCAAAAAGCACAGGCTGCTACATAGGACTATTATCTGAGCTCCAGAGTCAGGCTTTATTTTAAAAGAATCCTGCATGCACCTAGTCTCAACTTTCCTAATTCTCCATATGTGATCCCTCTGTACCCTACAGATCTCCTTTGCAGTTATTGAATAAAATTTCAACAGTGAAGTATTGCTGAACTTCTAAGTAAGGTTTTAAATATATAGAAAAATCATATTTTTTCATTTAAGAAAAAAAATGTTAATCTCTGTCTTTATTAAATCTGCCCTTTTTAGGAGATTTCTGATTTATTTTAGGCAGTGTGACATTTCATGTCTTGTTTCTTCTTTCTTTTTTTTTTTTTTTTATCAAGTACTAAAATGTTTTTTCTCCTTAAACTAAGGAGTTCTGCAAGATTCTGAATATCTGAGGGTATAAGGTGCCCCAAACATCATCAAGTGCTCAAAACATATTGCGAATTACAATTAAATTTAATTAGGAGCAAAAAGTTTGGTTGTTTCTTTGTTTTCAAAAGAGAAAAGGAGAATGTGCTCCATGATGTCTTGGCAGGAGGAGGTGAAGTGCACGCCTTCATATTAAGAAAGTAATTGCAGAATGAAAACTTATCTGTGCTGAGCAAAACTAGCATAAAAAGACACTGGCAATGTAACCTATGACTGCCTCATGTATGACTTCTGAAAATTACTACATTTTAAAGTAGTGTAAGCTCTGAACTGAAGTATACCACCTGGCACCTAGGCCAGGATCAAATCTCCTTTTTTACTGTATCATACCAAGAGGGTATACAAATCCTTCAAAAGCTCTGAAAAGGAGTGATTGTTCAGAAGCTTTTTGGAGGGACTCTTTGATATAGACTTCCAAGAGTAAGCCAAAGTTCCTCAGAAATGCTTGATGTTTTGAAAATTGGAAGAGTTGAGTGAGGAGACTGTCTTTAGAATATTTTGGGTTTATTCCAGTTTTGTGCTTCTCTTCCAAATTATAGAGCATCAGATTTCCTTTTTGGTAAAAAATTTGTATTTTTCGTTTTTATGTGACTTTGACTCTAGGTTTTGGGACTTAGAGAACATCAGCTTCCAAAATACACATGGTTGTACTGCAAATTGTAGCTCTTAAAGAACAAGCAAGCGACAGAAATATATAGCATGGATCACATTGCATAAAGATGTAAGTATGCCTGTCTAATATCATCAACAGTAATATAAATGGTGCCTAAAACAGAAGGGAACATCTTCATTACCCAGTGTCTTGGAAAATATTTCCCAGCAGTGTCAGGTTTCACTTTGCTTGCAGGTTTCATATACTATGTTTATTAATTTAATTAAATGGATTTCTAGTAATAGTACACTATTTTTATAGACATACTATGAAAAGCTACTGAGAATATTTTCAGTAAAATATTTCTGCTAAAATATGTTATTTAATTCAAGCCAAATGTTTTTGTTTGTATATATTGATTTACAAACTTTTGACAGAATGATTTCTGCAAGTGACTTTTTGGATGCTTCAGGAAAGGGAGTCTATTTTCACATTTTAAAATCTAAGAAAAAGAGTTCTGTTTTTAATAGTCTTTGATCTGTAGCATGAGGTTCAAGGACTGCCCTGCTTAAAGAACAATAAATTATTGGTCTTAATATCTGGAGACTCTGGATGTAAGATTTTGAATTTGCTGTTTTCTCTAACTACTATAGCTATTATGAGAACTCAGTATAAATGTAGAAAAGTGTATGCTCTCTGCTTTGAGAGGGGAATTGATAAATGAAAACAGGGATTTGTTACATACCCTGGATTTAACTGGAAATTCTTCCAATACTCTTGGGGTTACTGAAAGTGGAAACTGCGTTATAATGGTTGGACAGGTAGAGAAACTAGTTTGATTTCTACCGCCCACCTTGATTTTTACATAGAAATATTAAAGAGTGAAATTAGGTTAATAACAAAGAACACTTATTTCTTTGAACTGTTTCCCTTCCTCTTGAACTTCAGTTATGTTTGACTTAAATGACCTGTTACATGAAAGTAGCCTTAGAAAGCAGCAGTGATCAATCTGATTGTATACATTTGTCATTTATTGCAGCATATTTTTCTAAAATGTGCTTTAGCGGGTAAAGAGCAACAATTTCCTCAAGAAAATCCTGGGCAGGAAATCAGACCACACAATGGTGTCTACTGGCTATAAAATCTGAGCTATATTTTAAAGGAATCTCTCAAAGAGATAGTGCTAATAAGATGTACCAAATAAGGCTTTGCAGGATTGCTTTCTGAGCATAAGGCTTTGGAAAGCTGTCAAACACTTGAAAATGTAGGAATAAATATACTCCTCCTTCATTATTTTTAGGCACTTCTCAGATTCTTAAGTAATAAAAAATATGTGTCGTGGTATGTGCTCAAACTGTGCCAAGTAAAGTATCAGGCAATGGCAGAGAATGTTCCTGCACAATAATTGGGCCAGTCACACGCAATTATTTCAAATGAGTTGACAGAATGTAAATTCATTAGAAAAAGCTCTTATCCACACTATTAATTCCTTGAATTGCTGCAGTGTGAGAAATTCACCACATAACTTTCACACCTGGTCATACTCTCTTGGGGTTTTTTTCTGTAAGGAAAGCTGCAATGTAATTGGCACTAGGTGCTTCTTTCAGAATGCCTGTGGATATTCACCCCAATTAAAAAAATGAATTCAGTCATATCTGCTTTCTATAAATATCCTACTGAGTCAGTTTACTGGCAGAAACATTTGCAAAAGCTAGTGATTTAAGTGAACACTGGAGGCCATTCGTAAGAGAACGTTGATTTTAGAATCACTTAGAATTGGTTTTTCAGTGTATATTCTGTCCTGATCCATCCAGTGAACAGAAAAAAAGTAGTGATTTCTAAGCAAGGTTCAAGTTTTCAGTATTAATTACTTGCTGCAAATTGCTTATGACTATTTACAGAAGTTATTCAATAAGCAATTTTAAATCTTGGAATAATTACAAGATTCTCTAAGCCACCTGATAAATTCAGTGACTGAGAGTATGTGCTATCATAAGTTCCCAAAGAATCTTTTCTGGTTATTGTATCAAGCTTAATGGGATTAAAATTAAAATCTATTTTATTAACTGGCAACTCTACCTGTCAATTTATCTTGATTTGTCATTGAGGAGATCAAAGGGCAGCTGCTGTTGTATGTGAACAGAGGACATGTTCTGGAACAGAAAATAGAAGTGGGGCAAAATAGAAGTTTATCATCTTCTCCTCCACAGAGACAGCAGTATAACAATAATTTTTTTTCTGCCACTGTAAGGATGATTCTTGAATTTAGGCCAAAATTTGGCTCCACTTTCAGGAATGGAAGTTTGTTTTGTTTTTCCTTTTACTGATCTAAACATGACAAGAATTTAAGCTGGAGTCCCTGTCCCTGCAAGGTTCCTCATGTTTTCACTAACATTTTTCACCTCTTTATCCATCATCTCTTCTCTCTGATAATTCTTATTTTTGTCCCTCTTTTCACACTTTCACTTCCTTTGTACAAACTGTCCTCGAGCCCTGAGATGACCCTGGGTTGTGGCACTGAACCACTGCAAGACTGCTTCTGAATGTTGGAAAAACCTCCCCAGAGGCTCGCAGCATGAACTAATAGGCATTGCCCTGCAGGGCTTCTTCTCACTCTGTGATGCACACATGGCAGGAGCGTTGTTGGTGGTGTTTCCATGATAGGACAGGCAACAGTTTAAAGACATTTTCTATCCTCGGAGTCACAGAAATGCAGTTTAAACAGATCAATCTTTAATCGTCTCCTGTGCCTAGCAAGCACACAACCTCTCCAAAGAGTGGTGGTATCTTCTGCACATACATGTAGTATTATTCAGACACAGCTGAGTCAAGTTGAGAAGAGGACTCCTACCTTCTTCTGTACAGTAAAAAACAGATTCTACCTATGGTCTTCTTTAATAAACTTTTTTTTGACCTTTAGGTACAGTTAAGTACAGTGAAGTTGAAACAGGATTTTTGTTATTCATCAAAAGAAGAGTTTGTAGTTGAGGCATGTCATACAAATAAATTCCAAATCAGATATTTGATTTTATAAAAGCTGCAAATTAATTTAGAAAGGCAGCTGTCCTCCGCATAGTGAAGGACAGATTGATGAAGAATCTGTAAGTCACCATGGGATGCTGATAAAAGACGTCACTGATAGTTGTACTACGAAATCAAGAACACTGTTGTATAGTTGTTACTTAATTTATGGAAAGATCACACAATGTTGCTGATACTGCCAAAGAAATCAAACAAATTTTATTACTGGTAATGACCCAGTTAATTAATAAAAGATCTACTGGTTTATTTTCATGCCAAATGTTAACATTAATTCGACAGCCTTCATAAAAGGTTGTGCTGTGTTTGAAGTTTCATGACATTTGTCATGTTTTATTTAGTATAGGTGAAATTCTGGACACCAATATTTACAGTTCATAGTGAACTTCTAATTCAAAGTTTTTTGTCTGAACTCATCTTTATTCTTTGAGCACCTGTTCAAATGCTGGAGGCTCCGTTCAAGCTATGTTACATTTCCATGTTTGTTTCTGGCCCCTTCAGAGAGCATCTCTTCTACTTGCTGAACTCAACTGCAGGCAAACTGCCCTAGTGTCCCTTCTCCTTCTCCTTTGTTTGCTACCCATTTGAGAATTTAGCTGCTTCAACTTCTATTGCAACTTCCTTTCTCCTCCTTGCTGTGACAAATAAAACTGAAACATGATTTGAACTATCAAATCAGATGATTAAATGTGCACACATGGTTTTTTCTTATAATTTAAAAGCTTTCCATTAAATATACTGGCAGAAAAAAATTCTAGTACTCTGAGACCTTACATCTCTTATTCTGAAGAATCATATCCTTTTGGCAGTGATTGTCTTTTGGACAGAGAAGTAAGTGAGTGATGATGAAAATGTGAAAGCATATACCATGAGGAGTGATGACCTGTATTTTCTTCAGCCCTTTGTTTTCCAACCTTACTTGATTTTCATTGTGATTACAAGGGTCTTATGTCTGTATGCCAAGTGGTCTGATTATGGGAGTCTGGGTTATTGTGGTGGTTTAGCCCCTGCCGGGGTCTGAGACCACGCGGCCGCTGCCCCTCCCCCACAAAGGGAGTGAAATACAAAGCCCCAAGACTGAAATAAGGAAAGGTTTAATACAACAGTGCAATAGCAACACAACAAACAACAGCAATAACAACAACAGTAATAGTGATAGCAATGAACAGAGCAAAATAGCTACCAAATACAGCAGTTTGAAGCACGATGTACAAAACCACGAGTGCACCGCGCTCCTCGCCAGGAAAATGTGACCTGCCAGGATGTGACGTCCGCATGGTATCTGAATAACCCGGCTAGAGCTCCCCCTACTGCTGGGGAAACTTAACCCTATCCTGGTTAAACCAGGACAGTTATGCAGAACTGTGAAGCCAAGGTCTGCAGCTCTTCCAAATTCCTGAGAAAATTAAAAGGCCTAAAGGGGGAGTAGCAGGAAACTCATGTTATTGACTAGAAAAATCAAATCCCTCCATCCATGCATTCAGTCATGGAAGTTCGTGGTCTGTAGTTGCAACCTGCTTCCACCTAGTTTCCATTACTTATTTATTTCTAGACTCTGCTCAGAACCTGTTTCTAAGAAAGGCTGCAGCTCTTTGCATGGTAACATACTGAGACAAAACAAAGGGACGTTTCTTAGGTAAAACTTAGCAAGATTGTAGTTGGTTAAAACAACCCCCTGAAAAAGAATAAAATCAGTAAAAACCTGTGACATAGTCAAAAAAGTGTTTCTCTAGTGCTCAACATCTGACTAAAAACACTATAGTTAAGTTTACTTGGGGAAAAACAGGGGTAAGGAACTCAGAAAATAAATTGTGGAGTAAAGCTCTGTCATGATTTTTTCTTTCTTGCTAGAAATCAAATGCTATCTCTGAAACCTGTTTTTGATCTTTATTGTTAGAAAGTAATTAAATGTAGAAGATGTATTCATTGTGGAGCATGTGCTTGTAGGTACTAAAGTAAGCAAAAAAGCCAATAACCTGAAATGAGGTAATTGTCAAGAATAATAATTCAGTTTTCAGTAAGATCTGAGAAATAAATGTCAAAAGGATGAACTCTTGGAAGAATGACCCTCACAGAAACCAGTTAATTCTGCTGCTTTAGGGAAGCCTTTATCCTACTTGGACATCGTCATATCCTGTGAATCCTCCAAGCTGCCGTTTTTAGCTCTCCCTGAAGGAAGATGAATTGACACTGCAGAAGCTATGTGATGGATATATGATAATACCTCATATAGCTTCATTTGCATCCAACATGCTTCACAGAAAAAGGTGACATTACAGGAAATACCCTGCTTTGTTCCATTCCAGATGAAATTATGTAAGATGAAGCAAGGAAGCAATTGCAACTAGAATGAATTTACTTCAGTCACACAGAGTAGGGGTGAGGTGCCTTATTGGTGGATCTGTCTTCCACCCCAGCATGGTAGATTGACTTGATTCAGTGACTGTCAATTGCATTTCAGTTCTGACAGGCTTCACACGCTCAGGGGAAAAAAAAAAAAAAAAAAAAGGGTAGCATTATCAAGGGCAGAAAGCTAACATAATATATCTATCCCAGCTACTTTTGTATCTATTTTGAAATTCAATTGAATATAGCTAAGAGAAGTTGTTAAAATAGAGATGTCTCACAGGCCAGAAGCCTGACTGTGAATATCTAGGAACACTGGAACCTGCATTCAGGTTTCCAAGTCAGCCACATTCCTGATATACTGCACTCCATTTCCAAACTCTGTATGAAGTTGATGAGGCTAAATATGGATTCCCCTTCTCAGAAACATCAGGTACTGGCTAAATCTAGGAAAAAAGCATTTTTTAAAATTTCATTGCTCAGAATTCTTGAGGAGGGTAAAGAGAACAGGAAATCATGGAGAAAAAACACTTCAGACCAAATATGTTGGGAGAGTTGTGGTGATGATGGGAAAATAAATCCAGATGAAACATTTAAAATGGAAGAACCTCTATTTTACTAAAGAAAAAGTCTGAAATATGTTGCTCTATTTTTTAAAAAGATACATAATCCAAAACTCTCACTAGATTGACTCATATTTCCAAATTATTTCAACACTTCCCAAACAATTGCTCTTTTAATTTACTATATAAAAGTATGACCATCGGTTCTCATAATGACAATTTGTCATGATAATGAATTAAGTCTATTTATGATTTGTTAGTGTGCTAGTTTACATCTTGTCGTTGTTTCTGTATCCTTTTATATATTAAAATCCATACTCTGATTACGATGTTATTTAATCTAAAAGTGACTTATGATTTGGAAGATTGTCCATTTTGTTTAGTTTGTGTCTGTTTGACTTTGTCTTTTGCTATTAACTTTTTTTTCCAGTATCTACCACAAAATGGTCAAATTCACCTGCAAAGATACAGGGATTTCAGACTAATACTACAGCAGTGCACCTCACAGGATTTATACCTGTCCGTTACTAAGACATTTGCCAATACCCCATTTTAATTGAGACAAAGATCAGTAAATTTGTTTGCTGTAGTGGGCCTCATTTTGCTGGTCTTACCCCAGCACTGCTTTCTTTAGCTGAATTACTCTTTATTTATACATGCATGCACCTGATTCATACCCTGTGATCCATAACAAACATTAGATTAAAATGTTTATAAGGCAAATTTATAGTGAATTTATTTTCCTTAAAACAGTGAGTAGATTGAATACAGCAATTACTGGTGGCAAGTACTGAATGCCAGGGATGTCTGCGTTACTTCCATGAATATTGCACACACCTCGGTTTAGTGTATTGCATGGTTGCAAGTCATCAAGAGCTGTGGGAGGGTGAAGGGAAACAACAGTAAAGAGAAGCTGTCTTCAGCAAGCAATAACACAGGGTTGTGGGTAACAGTATGGAAATTCCTAACTAGCAGTGCCCCCTTGTTAACACAATCCAAGGCGATGCTCTGGCAGAGAAGACCTGGCCTGGACAGCTGACAGTCAGGGAAGCAATCCGTTTGCTGCCAAACTGTCTTGCTGTGGGATGATTGCAGTCTGGGTAAAACATAGGGGAGCAGTTCAACCAGCACAAACACCACCTTGAGAGTTTGTACTCAGCAAAAATATACTGAAGCAGATATAAGCAAAGAGTGATGACATCAGCAGTATCAAGTCCTACTGTTTAAACCAAGTCAATGTTTTCTAGAATGAGAGATTTTGCTTTTGCTTTCTGATCCAGTCCATTTCTGAATAGAAATTGGGAATGGAGCATTTAATAACCCAAAAGTGACTTTTATAAGTTATTAGGGGCTCTATAGCAACCTTAATAACAAAACTTTAATAACAAAATTCGTTAATCATTTGGAGAGTTTTTCAAAGTCTCCTGAATGACCTAAAATACATTTCTTACTGACTTTTTTGGTTATATCTAGTCTCCAAAATCACTGGTGCCTTATGCAGTACAATGTGAATTCTCATTTAAATCAGTTGAATTTTGTCCATTTCAGTAGGAAGCTAAGAGCCTAATTACTTAGGATTTTCAAAATATTCTGGGTCCAAATCCTGCTACTTTAATAAAGTACTGCAAGGTCAAAGTGTTACAGTGTTATTGCACATGCTGCAAGGGATAAAAATCAACTTTCAGTCCAGATCCACTGTTATATGCTACTAGAAATCTGTTTGCAGGCTGAAATAAACAATCAAGGGAACTCTGCAACAATGACATTATTTTCAGTTATTTGGTAATACTTATGCCACTAATTAGGCTATCCCATTATTTATGAATTTTATCTGTGGCAGGTAGTTTCCTATGCATTGATGACAAACTTTAAAAAAGAATCTACTGAGAGAAACTAGGTACTATTTGCAATTGTCAACATTATCCTCATTCATTTTGAGCCAAATCAAGTTTTTCTGAAGATTTTAAAAGGCAAGTGTGGTTGAACAGTGTCTAGGCAATCTGCCAGGATGTGCTTGACAGTTTCAAATCACTGTGTCACGTCTAACCAATGAGGGGGTCTGACTTTGCAAGGGGGACACCTGCCCACCAAATAATCATGAAGATTTTCCTTATGAGAAATGTTCCAATTAGTCTAGGGAATTAAATACTGGAGGGTCAGAGTAGGACCCTGCACTCTAGTGACAGTAGTCACATAGAATAGCAAAACCTAACTTTAAGTCCTTGCTTCAAAACAGCTGTCACAGAAGCAGAGACTGAGCCATCACCCTCCGGGCAACCATGTTGGGCTCTCCCAGTGGAGCAGCTCCGTAGTGATACAGTAATTAGTGATGTTGCAGACCCAGCCCAGAGATGCTGCTCTGCTGCCTGTTCATCCTGAAGTGGAGGTGTTCCTGGTAGAGAGAGACACCTGTTCCCAGGCAGTTTAGTAGAGTCTCCCAGTGGTGAAAACAGGCCCTTCGGGAAGGAATATCAAAGATTTATATTGGTTTTCTACCCTGAACCTTCCTTTGAAGTAGACTCTTTCTCCATGGATTACACTCAGATGTAAGCATATTTCTGCCTTAGTCAAATTGTGTGAATACCCCTAAGTATCCTGTGACAGAATAACCAAATCATCTTGTCAGGGCAAATGTGAAGGTGGCACAGGTTTAAATCCTAATATGAATTAAGAAAACTGGAGACTTCTTCAATACTCCAGGTAAGTGTTAAGCAGTAAATAGTCCCTCTGTATATATTTTGATCAGAAAGTCTATTCGATAACACAGAAAAGTCTTTATAAATGTTTTATTTAGACATGGCTTAGTGAAAAGCAGGTCTGTTATTTTTCCAAAGGAAAAAATAATAGACAATTTTCCTAACTTGTGCTATAGTCTGTTATACTCATGAAATTTCAATCATTCTGCTCTGTTTTACCATCCATTCCCATACCAGCTGAGCCTCATAATCTCTTAACGGTTGTAAGAGTAAGTCAGCATTCAGTCTTACCATTTGTTCACACCTTTTACTCTATCCCTCTCCCCATTTCTCTTCTCTTTCTCTTTGCTTTCACCCATCCTAGATTCATTTATTGTTTGGGGTTTTTTTTCCCCTCCAACATTTGCTTTAAATCTCAGGGGCAGATTGTGAGCAGTTGCTCAGAGAAACATTCCCATTGTCATTAGTAATAGCTAACGTGACTGCTCATTAGTGGTAGTTGTTCACAATCTGGTGAGTGTGATTTAGCTTTGTTTCCTTTGTAAGAAAAGCCACTGATTTTCTCCCTACAGTCCACATCAGTCCTCAGCTTGTTATTTCTCCCCATTTATGTATCTATATCTATATCTACATCACCTGAGTGCTTATTCTCTCCCATTCCCTGTTAAGTAAAATCTTAAACATTCACACATGACAGTGAGATTCAGCTGAAGAAGTACAGAGGCTTAAATCTGAAATAGTCATACTAAGTTCCTTTTATGTTCAGTTTAGAAAAGAAGCACTTGCAGGGCACAAGTCATCCCATCAAAGTAAACGTCTAAAATGGGTCAGATGAATCCCATCTTTAGCACCAGAAGCTATCCAGAGGATCTCTTACAAATAAGTTGCCTCCATCATTAACATTTTTTTCTGCTATTTGTTGCTTAAAAACATTCTCATTAATAAGTAAAAGGTGCCCTAGCTACAGCTAAATAACAGCCTGTTTTACAGAAGGTCCCCATACTTTCATACAGGAACTTTATACCTTCTGTAGCCCTCACACCTTTTCAGGGAGTCACAATAGAAAGTAAAGAGTTATACAGTAATGGCTGTGTGTTCACAAAACAGGTCAGAATGAAAGCACCCTTGTGTCCTATTCAGTGGTGAAGAGCAGAGCAGTAAAAACAAGTAAACATGTCACACATATTGCAATGGTAAGTCAGCAGTATGTCCATAGTTCACAGAGCTATCAGCCTGAACCACAGTGGGCTGCTGTGATATAAAAAGAAAGTAAGTGGTTGCATTTGTATGAGCAATATTCTTTTGTGTCTCTTGAAATCCTAAATTTTTTGATGATGACTCAAAAGTTGACACACTCCAAATAAAATCCAAACATTTTTATTCAGAAGAACTCTTGAGTGTTTCATATGAGTTACAGTACAGAAGCTTCATGTTCCTGCTCAGATTCCATGTCCTATGACAACTCATAAGCATTCCTGTGAGTAATATTTAGAAATATGATGGAGCCTTCCAGCTTCTGTTGCACTATGGAAGCTGAAGCTCTGATGGGGAATCCAGTGCATGTGAGAGAACAAGGACATGATGTAACTGATCAGTAGCTCTGGTGAGTCACCACTGAAGCATATCCAACTCTAGTATTTTAATGTGGAGACACTCTTTTTTCACTTAAAAAACATTGACATTTCAAAAGACACTTCATTACAGATTATACATGAAACACCCTAGTTCTCCATTAAAAACAGTCCTGATTGATTGTTCCAATATGTGGGTAATGCGGGAGAATGGGGCTACTCAGTGTGTGCCTCAAGGAGGTTTAACCTTGGGGGGAAAATAATCTGTGGGCTGAGATGTATGTTGCAGGAAGTGATGGAGAAAGTAGGGATGACAAAGAGTGAACCAGATACATGCAATGATGACTTAAACCTAGCCGGTGCTGGAGTCCAACAGTCAAACATACTGCTCCTGTCCTGAACGTCCATCTTGACAGATGGGAGCCAAGTCACTGAACATCTGGAGGAGTGAAGAAAGCTTACGGAATGGATAAATGAGTGTTATGTGGGACCTGGGCATGACGTAAATGGTATGGAATAAGGGGTGGAGACTGTACTGGGTCTGGCTGAGCCGGAATTGGTTTTCCCCTGTAGCAGCCCTCATGGTGCTGTGTTTTATGTTGGGAGCTGGCAGGGTGTTGATAGCACACTGGTGTTGTGGCTACTGCTGAGTAGTGCTTACACAGCACCAAGGCTCTTTCTGACATTTCCCCCCGCCACAGTGGGACGGGGTGGGCAAGATCTTGGGAGGGGACACAACCAGGACAACTGACCCGAACTGACCAAAGGGATATTCCAGACCATCTGACGTCTGCTCAGTATAAAGCTGGGAGAAAGGAGGAAGGGGGTGGGGTCACCCTTGGTCCTCCGAGGCAACCACTACGCGTATTGGAGCCCTGCTTCCTGAGAAGGCCCGACATCGCCTGTTCATGGGAGGTAGAGAATAAATATGTTTTCTTTTTTTGCTTCCACACGCAGACCTTTGCTTTGTTTTGCTTATATTAAAATTGCTTTTGTTTTACCCACAAGGGTTGGGGTTTTTTTCCTATCTTATTTTCTTTCCCCTCTTTGCCCTGTTGAGAAAAAGGGGAAGGGGGGGGAAGTGATAGAGTGACTTGGTGAGTACCTGGCATTTAGCCAAGGTCAAACTACCACACATATCTTTAAAAAGGTTTTTATATTTCACAAGAAACATTTCATGAAATGAAGGAACAACAACAGGAAGAAAACAGTACTGGGAACATTCTCAGAAGTAAGTCTTCTGAAGGAAGACTTGCAAGGAATGACTGAACCTTAACCAAGCCATTATGTATAATTAGAACATAAATTATTACTCTGTAGCCTCGCAGATGCCAACTTCATCTCTTGCTGTGTTTTCACTCCTTTCTGTTCAACTGACTAATCAAAAGCCAGTTTTACAGCTGGCAGCAACAGTACTACTATGAAAGAGCCAGATGTGGTTCTTAATGCTTGATTATCATAAATTGTCAGCAGCGCAGTGAGGACCCCTCACCTGTACAGGGTCAAAGGGATGTCTCTTTTGTGAGCTCAGATTTTCGCAGTTTCAAAATGTAAGTCCATGTATCATTTCATATTCTTCCCCCATGGAGAGAGACATGAGGGAATGTGAATGAATGCCTAACCTACATACAATCCAGGTATCCAAGGGAATCTTTTAATTTTATCTTAATTAGGTCAGGATCCCATTAAGAACTCTCTGCTACTTCTACCTTCTCATTAATGTACATTAAAAGACTTCTGGTCTGCACTTTGAGTAAACAAACAGGCTGTCTGTTCTGGGAAATCTGGTTTGAAAGATTATGGTGATATTTTGTTTGTTTTGGATTCAGAAGGGCTAGTTAAGGACGGGACTTCACTGCACTGAAGACATGCACTGCCATGAGCTTCTCTGTCTCCAAAATAGGTTGTTGTCATAAATATAATTCTGCATAAATAGGTTTGCATCCTCTCCTGAATTAAATTAGCTGGCTAACTAACTAGGTTTAGGTTCTGGTGTTTTGTCAGTGAATAAGTACTAAAATCCTGGGCACTGCATAGTTTGCTACATAATTGTTTTACTGTCTTAAGGTAGGCATCAGAATTTGGCCTCCTAGAGTTTTAATGTTGGTGATAAATAGGGAGTGGAAAAGAAACAGAAGGGACATATTACATTTATGTTTAAAGGCAGGAGAACACAAATAACTTGCAATGCCAACTTGTACAGATTAGCCTAGTAATACTTCACAGTCCCTCAGACCAACCCTCTCCATTGTCCGTTGCCTGCTATCATTTATGCTTTCACTTGACAAGATTGCCAAGGAAGTATGAAATTTTCCAAGAGGGTGGAAATAAGATAGCAAAGGCATTTCAGACAGGTTAGAAATGCTGCTCAAGATTAAAGCTCATATCCATTTGTGTCACTAAAAACTGAGGCTTTCGCTTCCACAGTTCATGCAAGAAAGTTGTTTTTATTCTCTCTCTGATGGGAATGCACATTATGACACAGTCTGAAGTTACGTTCATCACTCTGCATTCACAGTACTCTGTCATGCCGATCCTCCTCTTCTCTCCAGCAGTCAGAATAAAAATGATAACATTTAGGAGTGAATCAGTCAAATTACTTACTCAAAAGAAGTACTGCCAACCAAACTCCTCTCTTTTCCAGCAGGTTTACCTATATTGTGAATGACCTACCAGTGACTGTCACTTGAACTCAGGTCCAACACAGAAAGTCCAATGAGACAAATGACACCTTGTGATTTAAAGAGAAATAGCTACAGAGAAAAACCAAGAAAAATAGCCTAAGGAGTATTGTTATAACCTTTAATACAATTCCAATGCACTCTTCTCTATGAATATTTACTCACTTTTTCTTTTTTTCTAATAAATATGCCTTCCCACACTTGTCGTTATGCCATGCGAGATCTCACAGCTCTTTTTTTGAACATATGGTCCTTTTGCTACCTACTCTTTCTCTAGAACTACATTTGGAAATGATGCATAAATACATCCTGTTTTTCTCAGCTAGAAAAGTCACGCTGCTCAGAACTCTTCCTTATTAACACCTTTTCACTTGTTGGTGCAGTTGGATGCATGAGAGGAGATTAACATTTTCATTTCGTAACAGCGAGTGAGAAGTTGGGGGTTTTTTTAATTTCCTCACCAAATGCCAAGATGCCATGATGCTCTTAATGTTAGTATGTTAAGAATTCAGATGTAGATCTCAATGCTCCATCTGGGTCGCACCTTTATTTAAATACTTCCTTAACATTTTAGAAACTAGCATAATTAGAAATTAAAGTGAGACGGACAGAGCAAACCAAAACTTTATTGCCATGTTGCATGGTTATGTGTATTGGGTTTGTATGGCAAGGTTTTGGTAGCAGAGGGGGCTACAAGGGTGGCTTCTGTGAGAAGCTGCTAGAAGCTTCCTCTATGTCTGACAGAGCCAATGCCAGCCGGCTCCAGGATGGACTCACCACTGGCCAAGGCTGAGCCACAGTGACAGTGGTAGTACCTCTGTAATGACATTTAAGAAGGGAAAAAATAGCCTGCACAACAGCAACCAGAGAGGAGCAAGAATACGTGAGGAGCAATTCTGCAGACACCAAGGTCAATGGAGAAGGAGGGGGAGGAGGTGCTCCAGGCACCAGAGCAGAGATTCCCCTGCAGCCCCTGGTGCAGCCCATGGTGAGGCAGGTTGTGCCCCTGCAGCCCATGGAGGTCCATGAGGGAGCAGATCTCCACCTGCAGCCTGTGGAGGACCCCATGCTCCTGAGGGAGGCTGTGGCCCTGTGGGAAGCCTGTGCTTGAGCAGGCTCCTGGCAGGACCTGTGGACCCGTGGAGAGAGGAGCCCACGCTGGAGCAGGTTTGCTGGCAGGACTTGTGACTCCATGGGGGACCCACGCTGGAGCAGTCTGTTCCTGAAGGACTGCAGCCCGTGGAAGGGACCCACAGTGGAACAGTTCATGAAGAACTGTAGCCCGTGGGATGGACCCACAATGGAGCAGGGGAAGAGTGTGAGGAGTCCTCCCTCTGAGGAGAAAGGAGCAGCAGAGACAGTGTGTGATGAACTGACCACAAGCCCCATCCCCTGTCCCCCGCACCACTGAGGGGGAGGAGGTAGAGGATACAGGAGTAAAGTTAAGCCCAGGAAAGAGGCAGGGGTAGGGGGAAGTTGTGCTTAAAGTTTGGTTTTATTTTTCATTATCCTACTCTGATTTGATTGTTAATAAATTAAATTAATTTCCACGAGTCAAGTCTGTTTTGCCTATATTGGTAACTGGTGAGTGATCTCTCCCTGTCCTTATCCTGACCCACGAGTCATTCATTATATTCTTTCTCCCCTATCCAACTGAGAAACAGAAGTGACAGAGCGGCTTTGGTTGGCACCTGGCATCCAGCCAAGGTCAACCCACAACATTATGCAATAAATTCAGAGTGATTTAAAAATAAAGCTACAGTAAAACACCAAAGTGGGGGGGAGATTCTGTAGTATCTGGATTTTTATACTTTAATTATACCAGCTACTGCTAATGACTATGATAGGCAAAAATTCACTGTAAATATTTTTTAAAATAAGTAAGTTACTTGATGAAATGCAGATGAACAGCTCATTAACTTAGATTTTGACAAAATCTTGTGTAGGACCTGTTTTAAAAGTGTGTTTATCAAAAAAAAAAAACAAACAAACAAAAAAAAAAAACCAAAAACCAAAAACCAAAAAAGAATAGCTTATCATTAAAGGTACTCAACATTCAACATGGTGAGATCACTTCTTTCACAAATAAGCATTGGTACATTCCCATGCAAACTAGTTTCTTCATGGTGACATTTTATATCACCAAATATCAGGTTGTGAATCTGATGGGTGGTTTGGGCTCTGTGATCAGAAAGACCTCTTTGTAGGGGTATTACCTTTGCTTAGTCATAGGGGTCAAATGAAGAAGCCTGCTCCCAGCCAGCAGCTGAGATCCATTCATTTCAGATTCACTGCTGCCTCTGAGCATCTTAATGAAATAATGTTTTTTAACTTGTGTTGCAAACATGAGATCTTCCTCTGACTCTGCTCATGACACAAGAACAAGCCAGAGGCTCTCTCGCAGTCCATTACTGCATTTCTACAAGAGGCATAGGGATAATAAAACATGGCCCTTCTTTCCACTCCAGCTGCAGAGCTCAGGGTTCCCTAATCCAAAACCACACCAAAATGTGCTCTCTTCACAAAAGCATTTCAGTTTGCATAGAACAGTGCTTTCAAGAACACTGCATTCTTCTGGAAATGTTCTGGTCAGGTCTCTGTTGCAAATAATTTAATTTTTTATATAATTTAGGGAAACTGTTAAAAACCTGTCATAACCACCCCACTGTAAACTTAAAGGCAGAGAGGCATTTGAGCATTTTGTGTATTATCAGACACAACTCTATTTAAATATAAAGGTCATTACACATGGTAGCTCTCTTTATCCACATGCCTTTGTGTTACTGTGCAAAAACTACTTATTTGAACTTTATATACTACAAGTTAATCCTCTGTACATTGTGTTTTTTTCCCTCAAAGTTGCCTTCAACACAACACTGAAGGTTAGTGTCAGCACCTGAGCCCTTAGTATCTTTCTTCAGAGAACACCAGCCCAGTTTAGGGAACTGATGTTTCAGAAGTCTGAAGATTTGGTAAGTAATTGATAAGCGGCACTAACAAAGGCTCTTACCAGCAGACTGGCACATTTCTGAAATAACAGAAGCTGCCATTGCACTAATAGTTAAAACTATTCAGCAGGCTAGATAATATTTTTTCATAGGGATTTTATATTTCTCTTACACTTTCACCTCCTGGGTTTCTCAGATGTACTATTCTGTTAGCAAATAGGATGTGCATTCCCAGTAGTCAATACTTTTAAAAAGCATATTGCCTGATGCACATAACTGTTCTAACAACCGTAATTACTAAACATTTCCTGACAACAGTGTATTCTTTAAAGGCTTTAATATGTCCTTTTCTTGTACTTGTAGTTTGTATTATGTGGCTCTCAAGAGCCAGTCTAACCCTAGGGCTAGAAAACAGAGGGACAGACACCTTTTTCAAGTAAGTCAGTATTGAAGATCTGAATAAATAACCAATGAATATCTAAAACAAAACCAGCTGGACTTCACATTTATATGCATGAGCTATATGTTCTTGAAAATATCTTTGTAATCATAACTGTAAGACTCCTAAGAATTGCATCAAGGGCATTTTGACAAGTTATTTTCCAGAGCTGCTAATTATTATTTCCAATTTCAACTGCTGTACTTTATCAGAAAATAAAAGATACTTTTAAAAATATACTAGGGAAAAATATACAACTTAAAATATAAAATGCTTCTGGCATCATTGGCAAAATATCACACTGAACACTGAGTGGGCATCTAGCTACCTGTGTTAATGAGCTGGAGAGAGTTAGTATTTTTCCACAGTGTACTGCCCCTGCAAGATGCTGAAGGGTCATGTAGAGTTCACATGATCTACATAAAGTGTAGGAAATTAATACACTTTTGGAAAAATACATGCAATTTTATAATAAGTGATATTGAGTTGTCAGCATTCAGATGTGTTTTTCCTACTTCTGTTATTATATTTTTGAGGAGAGCATCAAATGGAAAAGATGTATTTGCTAGACTCCTTCTTACAGCCTCACTGAATGCCATTGTATTATATATGTGTATAAAAGAATAAAGATGGTATTATACAATACTAATATAAAACAGAGTGGGAACTGCTAGGGTGATGTTCAGCTCCAGTGTACTGAGAAAAATTAGAGTCTATTTCTTTCAAATAACCTAGCTGAAGCAGTGGCTGGAACAAATACAGATATAACAGCAGCATTGCAAAGGAGAGTAGAGGCTGGCTTATTTCTCCAGTGAGCTTGGTTAAATGTCATTAGCAGACCAATTGCCTTGTTCACATCAATGAATTACCTACAGGTTTCTTTTCTGTGGTGGTACCTGAAGCTGAAGTTGACAGCTCCCATTCAGAGAACCCATTGTCTACCCTTGTTGCAGGACTAAATCAAAGAAAATACTGGTGTTGTTTTTTGGGTAAGTACCCACAATTTTATGAGGCATTTTAAGAAAGAACGAGTTAAATCTATATGTTTTGTTTTCCTTACAGTAATAAAAGTTGGAGACTATATTAAAAACCCAAGCCATCACCAAACTGTCCTTTTCTAAACGCATTGCTACTACATACCCTAACTGCCTGTGCTGAGTCTGTGCCTTTTGCATCAGGGGCTCTATGGAATCCACACTCATCTACTTTCTACCCAATGTTTACATGTCCTTGCAGACTATGCACATCCTATACCACCTCACAGCCAAGAAGTTCTCATTTGGTTTAAGCAGGAAAATCTGGAGCAATTTTCTGAAAGACTTTGTTGTGTTTCTCAGTTGAGATCCTGTCATACCCATCTACCTGCTCCCACTCTCAAGAGTCTCTTAAACTCTTGCGTTACAAAAGCCTGCTCCAAGTTAAGAGCATTCCTCTGTGCTCTCCAAAACAAAGTGAGTTTAAAGTGGTTGTTCACAAAAAGCAGTTGGGATAACAAATGCTACGACCAACTCCTGATGATGAAAATGTTAGTTTCCTGGCATACTCCAGTACTGCATCTACCAATGCTGCTGCTGTGCTGACCCCACACAGATACCACTTGTCGCCAATAGGCTGTACCATCAGGTCTTGATGTCTGATTGACAGAGAGATAGGAACTGCTCACAGAGCTGACTGCAGCTTTTCAAATTAGAACTGAGATCTGGTATTGTTAACAGAGTCACCCCAGGAAACAGAAGTCTTTGCTCAAATGCCATGCAAGGGGTAAAAAATGAAAGGCCAATGCTGGAACCCAAAATAAGAGTTTTCCATGTACGTGCAATGCAAGACACCAGGTCACAGGAGGATGTGAATCAACAGAGGGAATTGCCAGTAAGACACACAAGCTATCCCTTTTCTTTTTGTTCTCGGTTTCTGGTGGCCAGACTTCCACACCAGTGTGCTCCACAGTAAATCCAAAACATACTTCTGGGAATAATGTTCTCTAGAGGGATACTATGAATAAGGCAGTGCTAGGAATGCCTCTCTGCACACCACTGTCATTACTGTTCCTGAAGGCTATGAGCCACTGAGCACTGTTTTGATGGACTGCGACACAGGTATCTCATTATTTCAGGTACCCTGAACTGGAAAAAAAGCGCATAAAGTATTAATAATAATAGAAATTGAACTTTCTGTGCACTTGTGGTCAGACTCAGGACAGGCAGAAATTAATATGCAGAATCTCTGTGTATGGGTCTCATCATGCACAAATGAAGGCTGAATTAGACCAGTGCCAAACACTTCCAAAATGTCTTTGCTACAGTTGGTGACACTAACACAATGCCTCCTTGGAAATGTTACTCTGAACCACTGTATGTTGCTGAGCCAGACCTAGAATGGTCTAACCCAACACAAATCTCTCATACATAGAGAGCAGAGATGGAACTCTTCCTAGCCTGCCACTTCCTTCCTACATCTGCAATTAGCTGTCATCTTCTCTGCTTACCTTTGTGTGTTACTGTCAACTTCTCTCCGAGTGTTTGCTGCAATACAAACCCATTGTTCCCAAGTTGTTTTCTTGATATAAAGGCAAGCTAATTTTCTTTGTGTTATTGTATTGTACTTTCTCATAACTATCTGAACAGTATGTAACTGTTAAAACATGTTAGGTGAAAATTAATACCTTTCCATTTAATCTTGTTTTCTTCTTCCATGGGTTTTGTTTGTAAGAAAAAAAAAACAAAAACGATGTCAAAAAACACTATTGGAAAAGGCACACAAAACTATTTATTCTCTCACTCTGTCTGGTTTTATGTGCTGCAAGATTCTATCAAAATAATCTCATATTTCACTTTTTGTTGTTGAATGAATGGCTTCATTTGCAACAACCCCCTACTTGCATTCCACTCTGAACCCAGGTTTTATTATCCAAGTGTGAGATAGGCATAGTGAGGGGTAAATTATTCTGAATCAGAACTAAATCATTTTCTTCCCACTCAGACTTGTGGATGTAAAAATGGACATAAAGATTTCCACAGAACAGCAAGAATATTTGTTGAGCCATTTTGAACTGCTGAATTGTTGCAGTTATCTAAAATGACACAGAAAAGCTCTGCCCCTCCTCCATAGGGTTTAATAAGGATGCTATGTCATGGCATGTAAATAAGCACCTGTTTGAACAGTCATGGTGAAACACTCTCACCATGGGCTGCCAGCAGCTATGCTTTGTGCAGCGTGACAGAAAAGCAGAAGATATTGAACACCAAGGAATGAAGACCCCACCACGAACAGGAGGCTGGGGGAAATAAGCACTACTCATAGCTGTCACACTGCTGTTGGGCAGAGGGCAGCTGTGCTGCAACATCCCCAAAGCAGCACGTGGTCAGCACAGTGCTGTGTGTGGGGCATGGGAAGTACACTGAGAAAGAGACTGGCTTGTCATCCAGGTGTGCCATCCTATGCCAGCTTCAGCACCAACACTCAGCTTTTCTACTGAAAGGTGAATTGTGTTGAAATGCCGCAGAAAGAGTTCTGTCCCAGGTGTTACTCGGAATGACATTGTTCCCAAATTAGACTGATATAACCTGCTGCTTCATCTCTGCAATCAAGCACCAGGGCTGCCGGGAGGAGCCAGAGAGCCCTGGGCCATTAACTGTAATTGAAGACACTTTAATATTCCTTCTGTTGTTAAAGTACCTAAGGGAATAGCTCTCATATCAGCATAGTACAAAGCAAGTTTATTAATTATGGTGGCACTTCCAATTTGCTAACAATTTCTTTCTTAAGACAACGAAGCCATATGAGCATTTTAACATTTAGCTTTGTACCAGGAAAAAGGTTTTAAAAACCCTAAAGAGCGTGGCAAAATTCTGCAAAACTTGTTTTTCAAATTATAGGAAAATCACATCATTTTAATCCAATTATGTAATTTGTCATTCTTCTTTTTCAGTTTACTGAACTGTTCAAGTTAATTCAACATCATCACACATCATTTGTTTGTACTGCTATCTCAGATTTTCCTTTAGTTTTCTTCACTCAACATATCACTACACAGTTTAGACAGGTTTGCATCGTGGAAGAGAAAATGGGAGAGAACATTAAACCATGTATGTCAATAAAAAAAAGCAAACAGTCTTTTAAAGTGAATATCAGAAAGTATCTTTGGTCAACTCAAAACTTAGAATATTCCTTCTCAGAAATATTGAAAATTGAAGATTTTAATGGGAAAAAAAAATCATTCGGGGAAATAAGTATTTCACTGGAGAAATCTTCAATTTTATAAGAAAGTAATTTTGCCCTCTGTTAAATACCGCAATAAAAATTTCTGCTCAGCTCTGTTTTCAGCATGAGCTCTGTCCGTTCATGCCCAGATGGAAAACGTTCCTGTGCCAGCACCTCACCCTGCGGCAACAGTGGCACAGGGAAGAGTGTGAACGCCCGTCCAGCCAGCTTCTGCTGTCTGGGAGGAGTGGGCATCTCCCACATGTCCATCAGACCCTGGTAGCACATCTAGCCCAGCATCCCACGGCATCTGTCATATCATCCTTGAGAATAATGCAAAGATAAATCTCCAGTTCATCACCAGATCCTACTCTTGCTTCAACAAAATTTCTGGGAGCTCCTGAAGCACCAAACTTATTCACTATAAAAAAACAATCTGGCTTAGGATCACACAAGTGCTTAATGACTTTTACCATCATTTCATCAGACCTTTTGCAGGTTAGCTTGTGGATATGAGTCCTTAAGATAGATTTATTTCTAGCAGATTGCTTCACTGACTGAGAAATTCAGTAAAGTATTATAGATGTCACAACTGACACAAGAAACCAAGTAGATTTTTGACAACCAGGGATCTAATTTTCATTGGTGTTACAAGGTGTTTGGCTTCCCAGTAGGCACCAACTTTTAAATCTATGTTCCTATTTCTTAATTATGTGCATGGGGGAACAGTTTCTGCTTCAGGCTGCAGGTGACAAAAGATGCTGTTATCATTTCTAAAATCATAATTGTTTTAACACCAGAACCTGTAGTTTACTGTAGTAATATTATTGTATATGGTAACTGGTAATCAGGCCCCTGCCACTTTGAACACACCTCATAAGAAAATCATTCACTAATTATCTCTCAAAATATTTAAAGTAGGTGGAAGCAAATGGTCCTTTCACCCTTTGAAACTTCACATTTTTTATATTTCCCTTTTGGTTTTGATGCAGCTGAGGGCTCTCAAATTCTCTTACGCTCATATAGACACAAAGAGCTACAAACTCATGACCAGTGATCTTGCACAGAATGACATTACACCTACATGGCTGTTTATGCTCTCTCTGTCTCTTCTTCTGGACCATTTATAGTTTGTATAAATAATTGATTATTAAAACCCGAAGGAGTACCCTATTTGCAAGATTTATTTCTCTGATCAGAAATTCTGTTTTGGAGGATAAATGCTTTTTTCTAAAAAAAAAGGTTTTGGCAAACTGGTTTGGCTTTTTTTTTTTTTCTGGTAAAAGCTTTGGAAAACCAAAAAATGGTTCACACCTGTGAATTCTTTTTGTATGCAAGATAAGTATTTCCAGAAAAATTATATCTTAGTAAAAATTTACTGACTGGTTTTAACTACTAAATCTACTTAGAAGTTAGAGACAATGCAGAGCAGAAAAAACTAACCAACTTCCTTGTCCCTGAGTCAATGGAAAAGCCAGAAATAGAATGAGGACCCAGCCTATGAGTGGCATCTCAAATACCAGACTGAAAAGTGGTTGGAATGATTGGCATCACAAGCCAGTGCTCATGGGCAGTTCCCACACAATGGCATCCCCAACTGAACAGGAAATATCTGCGTTATCTAAGATCCTGCCACATGGCAACAGCTGGCAAGTGTTGACTTGTTACCAGCACCCAACATACACCAGAGTGACACCGCCAACATGAAATTTAAAAATGAGAATTACTACCTGAAGTCTAAAGGTAATTTATATTGTTAATAAAATGTTCATTTGTAGCAGCAAAATTCCAAGACTACTTTTAATCTATAAATTAGTTTGGATTGTAGATTTTGACAATTTTACACATAATGTTCTCAAATAATAGTGAGCAAGGCTCAGATATGAATCACAGAAGCTCTTTAAACCGTGAGAAAACACACAATAAAGATGGAAAATGTTTCAGGGTGGCTAAATTATGAGATATTTTGTCATTATCAGCTGCAGACTGTGACTCATGCTATAAAGACATTTTTCTGAGCCTGTATAAATATGCAAATGTTTTTTTGAAAATGCCAAGGGCTAGATTTTGATCTGGTGTAAAACTGGTGTAGCAACATCAGATATAGCCATTCCAGATGGTGTAGCAGAGGTTAGTCCCACATACATCTATCCACTGTGTGGAGAATAGGAACTTCTGAGTTGACTCAGAACTATGAAGTTCTACACAGATGTGAGAGCATGAGCTGAAAAGGTGTTTCAAGCTGTATTCCTGGGTCTCCTAAGTCCTTAATATCCTAGACAGAGGAAAACTTGTAAGACTAGTGGATGTATTTATTTGTCTTTCTAACCTGTACATACATCCATGCATTCTCTGGAATCTAAAAATCTGATTCAGTGAAAACAGCTATGTAAATATAGCAACACAACAGCTCTGCCAACATATTTTTGCATGTATTTCATTTCTCTACCTTACAAATAAAAAAACATTTTCTCCAGAAGGGCCAAAAACTTTCCAGGAGCATGGACTACCCTCTTCTGTTTCATGTATCATGTTACACCAAGGAGAGTTAATTGTCTATACAAGTATTGACTGCAAAGTACTGACCTTCTTAACTAAGGTAGAAAAAACATCCATTTGAATGTCAGATCCTTGATTTCTAGCAATAGCAGATAGGAAAAAAGCCTCCTTGTACTCACAAACTAGGCAAATTTACTCTGAAATTAATAAAATAATCCACAATGTAGTCTTTCAGATTCATGTAGCATTATATACCTGCATTTGCAGTTATTATAGACTTCGAAGCTCACAGCACATCTCTGAGGGGACTCCTGGCATCCTGGTACCCAGATGAATGAAGGGACACTGAAGAGTTGTTTATAACTCAATTCAGAGATTCTCTTTTGCAGTTCCGTACAGATGAGTGCAATCACAAGGACAGAAAATCAAAGAGTTAATTTAAACGACATTCAAATCACTCTTTTGCTTGCCTATCTATTTCTGTAAGTCTCTGAGGGATGAAGAAGAAGGCAGCAGAATCGGCATTTCTGTTTTCCCTGTCCAGCTGTGTGTGGTGTTTGGCTGAAGAATATGTGCAGAGACCAGGGTAGGAAGCAAGACCAGTCCTAAAAAGAAGGTGAGGTCTTTGCCTGGGAGCTAGTTCATCAGAGCTGCTTCAGGCTTCACCAGCATTAATCCTGGCATCAAAGCACCCCAAGGAGAGGTCCGGGGCTTTCCCTGGAGCACTGTATGGCATCACAACAGCCAGCAAAACCAGGGCATGTGAGGGGCAGAGGGGTGCCTACATAGGTCCCTGTGGGAGGAGGCTCAAAGCACTGGCACAGTCAGTACAACTCTGCTGTCCCCATGTTACAAAGCCATTTGGGACTTGGCCTGGTAAAACAGCTCAAAAGGATGTACCTACTGCAGTCCACTTAAAGTATTTAATCCAAAGTGGATTTACTCATCTGAGGGGAAGAGACTTCAGGTCCAAATAGCTTAGATACCTGCAGGGATTTAACAGCTCTGCAAAACTAATGAATAGTCTAAAATTGGGATCACTCCAGTAGGAATTCTTCCTTTTGTCATAAAATATAAATATTAATTGGACTAGAGGTTGAAACACTGGTTTTTAATTTTCTTTGTGAATCTCCTAACCAGTGGGCTCCACAATATTTCCCTCTCCCCAGTGAATCTTTAATTATTCTGCAGAAAATAGAAGAGCTTCATTACTTTTCTTATTCTTATTATGAAAATAAATTCATTAACAGGAACAAAAAGAAAGGGATTAATTTTTTCTCAAAAGGAAAATGTGAAATATATGGAATATAAAAAGTAACAGATATTAATTTTAAACATGAATATTTATACCAATTTTAAGCTGAAGTGTTTTTACTGATTTCAACAGAGTACATCTGAGTTCAGACTTTTAAGAATGTGAACAGAACTGGTACTTAACGAGGCAAGACCAGAATTTGGATTTAATCTTGAGGTCATGTGAGAGGCTCTTACTTTAGGTACAATGGGAGTCCCTCTCCACCAGAATTTTACAAATTCTTTAAGGGTTTTCATTGTCCTAACAGTGACATGAAGTGTCAGCGCAACACAACAGAGGCTTAAGAGAACAAAACAAGGACAGTATAGGTTATTCATTATCAAAATAGTACTAATAAGATAAGACTATTTGTTTGTTACACCTTGGGGAAAAAATATCCATACTCTTGTAAAGGACTTTGTAACTTTCTCCTCTCTTTGCCCTTCTTGCACTCAGCCACGTTGCTACGTGCCCACCACTGCAAGCTTGTGGATGATCAATAAAAACTCCAAAATGAAACATGTTCCACAGATCCTATCTAAAACTGATAATTATATGTGCTACTGTCTACCTGTGCCTTTGTGTGCTCAGGCAGAAGCCCACAGTGGGAATGTCTGTGACTAGCTCTAAGCTCACAGAGATGGGCGGGTAAGGGTATATTACAAAGGGGTAACTCATTTTATCCATTTTACAAAATATCACAACTGAGTATTCTCATGTTGTTAACATTGTCTTGGTGATGAATAATTAATATGGATAATAAATAATTATCATTATAATATATAATGACCTTTTTTTGTATTGCATTTTTCACTTTAAACCTCCTGTGTATGCGTATGTTCACACAAATGTCTGCTACAAAATTTTCTATCAAGGTCTTCATCAGCTAAAAAGCTTTGAACTTCCTGGGTGATGTTCAGTGATTCTAGAGAGCAGTCTCAGCTCTCATAACCTCAAATTTCAAATTACTTGGATGTGATTTGGCTTTTTATGATCAGAGACACCTTCCTTTCTTCACCTGATGAGGCACTATTTTCATCAGTGAGAATTCTAGAAAAGAACACAGTTGAATAAAGTTGAAAAGAATAACTTTGAATAAAAGCCAGAATACAGGAATGTATAAGAGGAAGATGATTCAACTAGGTCATACTATTACTCAAATTTCCTACCTCTACAGACCTGTCATATATATCCTCTCTCACTTAATGCACAATGCAACTAAGAGTGTTACAGGGGAACATGAGAACCTGATGAGGTTGGGAGCCCAGTTTTCTTAAAGCATGAACTGTAAAATGTGTATGCATGTCCTCTGTTAAAACAGACACTACATTTTTTACTCTGAGCTAATCTATTGAATTTTTGTGTATGCGCAAGATGAACTTCCTTATAAAAACAAGATGTGGCAACCTTAATAAAGCTGTAGATCTTAATATTTGATTGTATTTGCATTTCAAATGGCTGGATTCATCTGCTTTAAACTTCCCTGAATCATCGTCATGATTTGGTACAGAATCTGCTATCCCTTCACAGAAGCAAAAAGAAATGCTCAGTGACAGTGTTTATGGTCCATTGTATATCATGGGAAGCCAGAAGGAAAACTCTTGTCACTGGAACACTTGTTTTACAGACACACACAAAGTTACTGGAAGGCATGAGAAGTTCCATCAGTAGCACTCATGATGAGACTTTTAAAATAATTCTAATGAACATCACCTGTAAACAAAAAGTGTGGGAGAAAAAAGAGATTATTTAACAAAATAAGGAAAAAGCAAAATCATGCAGATATCTTCTGCAGACTTAAAATTCAGGAGAGTGAGAAAAATATTTCTGAATATGACAGGAAAGCATTATTTGATTATGCTCTCTTGACAAAAATGTGGAAAAGATGCAAAAGATATCTTTGTGATCTAGAAACAATTCTGTGAGAAATGTTTCAGAGCCTTTTTTCTCTTGAATTTTACCACTGCATCTGTCCAATACTGCAGAGATTGTTGCAATTCCCATCTACAACCTGCACATTAGTGGATGGAAAGGATTGAGCCTAAAGCTATCAGTGACTTTCAAATGAGACACCTAGCAGCAGAAGTGTCAAGCACATGAGCACCAATGCAATGCAAAGGGCCTACAGTGATTAGGGTCTCTGGCAGAAATCAAGTAACATCTTTAAGACCAAGTAGGGAAGATGACTCTCAGGAGATATAATGAACCCAGCGAGGGGCAGAGGATGGACTCTCGGGTTCCTTCACCTCTTATTTTCTAATGATTTATGAAATATTGAGTAAAAAAGGGTTAGAGCAGGGGTGAGCTGAGGTGAACAGCAATGCACAAAGAAGCCATAGCACAATGTTAGAAAGCTAATTAAATTGGCTTTTGTTTTATATGACCTTGGTAAAAAGATGTCAGTGCAGCTTAGGGCTTCACAGGCTACGGTTCTCCATATGCGTTTCTTGTGTTTGAATTTGCCATACTTCCTCAAGTTCTTGGCATCATTAAAAAAGGAAAAAGGTTTTGCAAAATCAGGGTCTTACTCATGGCTTGACTTCATCACCTAACACTGATGAACTAAGAAGTAAGGCAGAAATGAATTGTAATGTTTGTATAATAACAGATATATGTATTAAACTATTAATATTTGAATTGTGCAAGCACAAATGTAAACATGTAAAAGGAAATGGAATTCACAGAAGAGCTGAACCTTACTAATCATTCCCCTAACACGAGGGTTTCACGCATCCGTGAAGTTATGAGCCTGAAAACAGACCAGCTGCAAGAAAAAAACTTCCTAAAAACATTATGCTGACTGATGATTCCCAAAGAGATAATAATTTCACTGTTTAGAACTGTAAATGCTACACTACATCACTACATCCAGGGAACAGATTCTTTTCTCTTTCCAAGGAATTAACTCATACCAAACTAATTAGTTTCTCAGCTAAATTTGCATTTTGTGAGAAATGAAGGTACTGCTTTTACTTTTTCCATTTTAGCCTCTGTTGAAGAATTCAGCCAGTACCCACAGTCAAAAAAATTAAATGAAACAAAGAACAAAAAAGGGGCTACAGATTAAAAATACAAAGACCCATATGCAAACAAATCAGAGACTCCACTGAGATTGATTTGTTAAAAGATAGTGAAAAATGTTTCACTCGAAAAGCTGGTGGTATTTGTTGATTTAGCTTGTCCTTAAAGTTCACCTCAACTGAGAAAACATACAGACAGCAGCAAGGTTAGCAGCAGAGCTCAATGTAGTCATGAAAGGTCCACAGAGTTCCCTGGCTGCTCCACCAGGGAAGGTGAGCCAGGAGCTGAGGGCAAGGGCAAGACAATAAGGCAGCAGGGCAGGTCTGTTACCAGTCAAGGGGACCCCAATAACAATCTGGGAGCAGAACGGACCAGGGCTGGGAACAGACACACCTACAACACAGCTCAGGCCAGGGCTGGGGATGCTGGACTGTAGGTGCCCTCAGTGGGACCTGACACTCTGCTACAGTGATAACACCAAAACTCAAAGAATAACCAAAAAATACAAGTAAAGCAAACCCTCCTTAACATCTGTAAAAGCCATCATTGCTCTACTTTGATGTCTTCTTCTTGAAAAGAGGAGAAGGTCTTCCAGAAAGACAGTTGTGCAGTGTATTTATTAGGGTCAGATAAACAGATTCAAATGACCACTTGAAAGACAATAACATTTCCTGAGGTTTGAATAAGTCAGATTCAATACTTTAAAGTCGATTTTCTTTTCTGAGTGCTTCAGCACTTCCTGTTCCCAGAGCAGCTGAGAAGAGAACATGGTATAAAATCTCAGGAGGAAAAGAAAGTAAGTTTTTTTTTACATTTCCCATTCAACTCCAAGCCTGCTCAGAGAAGATCTAAGCAAACATTTGGATTTTTCAGCACTTGCCTGAACTGAAGTGAACTCTTCAAACTTTGAAGTTTGCTCATTACTTTATCAAACTGAAGTCTAATTTATGTTTCATACTCATACACTCTGTGAATACCTCAGAGGACTTGTAGAAAGTGAAAATAAGGGCTAAATATGGTTATGATAGTTTTTTTCTTCAAACATGTCCCTAATAGAGCATGCTAGATTCATCAAGGGGCTCCACAATGAAATTCTGGTGTGAATACGATAGCAAGGTCTTTCTATATGCAAAGTACACCACCAGCAAAGACCCAATGTACAGACCTACATGTATAGAGTGTATTCAAAAAACAGCAGCTTAACCAATTTCTCTACCACATGTGTAGGGTGTATTCAGGTAACAACAGCTTAGCCAATTTCTCCACCACACATGCAATTGCACCTAGCACGTTGAAAATTAGAGATTTTTAGAATTTCAGACTTTCCTAGATGACTTTTTAAAAGCACTGGACTGTTAGTGTACAATAATAAATCACACTAAGCATGTATGACAGGATCACAACGCTAGGGAAATTGTACTATGAAGCAGTAAGAAGACTGTTGACAATTACACTATTTTGATGACCTTTTCCAATGATAAAAAATAAAAATATAGAGTGGAATTAGTTTTAACTTTATAACCTTATATTATGTTACAAATTGTAGCACAAGAAACACAATTAATGGGCCACATCACATGTGCAGTCTCCTTCCTGTAAGACCTGCTGCGGATAACGTATGAGACAGACAAACTTACTGAATCTGAAAGCTCCTTTGCTTCCTAAAATGCCCCATAGACTCTTTTGCCACCAAATCACATCTAATCATCTGACAGGCCAAGAGCTGAAGAAGTTGTGAGAGGGTTTTAGCAATTGCTCAGGCAGCAGCTCACTCTCAGGTCCCCTCTTTTGGGGCAAGACTGCTCAGTGCGTCAACCATAGACCCACACACATCCACCTAAGCCAGGCACTGCTGGGAAACACCAAAACAGGCGAGTGTGCTGAGTGCTGCTGGTGTGGACAGGGCCTCCCCCTGACCCATCTGTTGGCACCATAACCCATTGCTGCCACACAAGACTAGAGGGGAGACAAACCTCCTTAAGATCAGTGGTCAAGCTTTGCTGTCCTCTCCTTCCCTATTACTGTTAAACAAGGAACAAAGAGACATGAACTTCAGTGCAGCTTTGCCAGGCATTTCACGTACAATTTCTCCTAATAGCCTGTTTTTCAGCTGTTCTTTAAAGAAGCTTATGACATCCTCTTGGATTTTCCTTCAGGTCTCTTCCTTCTGCTGCCTGCAATAGAGCTTTTCTTGTTCTATTTTCTGTCTTCATGCCAGCTTAAACCCACTTTATACTACTTATATTTTCCCACATCAACATATGAATAGGTATTTCTAATCCCATTTATGACTGTAAAGAACCATCTAAATATAGCCTAACCGAAATCAGATTCTCAAAGCTACTGCTGATTAAATATTGACCCAAGGGTTTTTATATTAAAGCACCCATCTACACTTACTGAAATCAATGACATATGTTATATTCCCAGCATTGCACAAATGTTTTAGCAAGGAATATCTTTGGGCATCATCAAAAGGTGACCCATGGTTTGATGAAATCAAGAGTTTCATTCTTTATAAGCATTTCCACTAGGAGGCCAGGCATGTATGATTCCTCATAGATATTTGTATTCAATAGAGTCCTCCTGAGGACGCTTACATGTGAGGATTGCAGTGGCGGAGGAGATTGAGGGGGATGGTTCATCTCCACATTCTGCTCCAGATGCCAAAATATCTTGCTGTGGCTTTCTGCCAGAGCATTGCTTTCCACATTTAATAAGAAACATAGAGGAAAGAGGGTGTATGGCTTTAAGTACTCTTTAACAAAAGAAGCCATAAGAGGAAAACAGGGTATGCCCATTCGGGCACTAGAGGAAAAAGTATGCTGAAAAAGGCCAGTGTGATGTGATATGGTCTATAAAACTATTTTGTACAAATAATTAAGCTGATGGGGAAAAAGAGATTATTGGAAGCAACATAAAACTTTCACGTGTGTTCTCTTCCAAGCTTCAAATTTCCCTTTGAGGGAAGGAAACATGTCTCTTACTCCAAATATATTGCTAGCAAAACAAAGTCCATTTTTTTGTGAAAAAAAAAAACAGAAAAAAATATAGAATTTTCACTGTAAAGGATGTGACATGGTGGAAAGGATATTCCTCGGGTAAGCAGAAATTGCCAAAATTCTTTGTTAGAATAAAAAGCAAAGAAATAGATGGAAATTTTCGACTGCTAAAAAATTTCAATTCAGTTTCTAATTAGTCCCTTTCAAAGCCATTCATGAATTTGCTAAATGACTGCCTTAAGAGAATCAAGAGCATGTAAGGTTCATTTGATCTCACTGGTAACTCCCACTTGAATTAAAGATGCATTTTTTTGGGTCCCATATCTCCTGGCAAGGCAGTACACTTTCCTGCCTTGCAGCTGTTCTACATTTATTCCATGTTCTCCTCACGGTCAGCTCCAGACTTCCAGCACACTCACATTACTGCACGGTGTTCAGTGTAAAATTGTATGTGCTTTTCTCTTGAAGTTCTCTCTCCAAATATATAGTCAAAGGTCCAGGACCTCCAATTTACTCCTTTCCCATTTACCCAGGAGCAATCACAACCTGCAGACAGAGCAAGAAGTGGAAGTGACGGGCTGCAAACTGCTCCGGAGCTGGAAGGACCCAGGCAAATTTTTCTCCTCCCACATGATGCTGCCTGCACATGCAGAGGCAGGAAAAAGGAGATCGGGAGGGAAAACACAAGCTGCAGATCTCAGTCACTGGTACTGCCTGATAATCTTCTCCTGTCTTTTAAATTGCAACTAAAATCCAAAGACCCAAAGAAATTAAGCTAATTTTGATGTGCCCACTGATATTTGTTCCCACACTGTTCTGGATTTTAAAAAAAAGATCAAAACCCCCACTTATTGTTAACACTTGGCAGCTATGACCATGAACTTGTTAAGTTTTACATTGCAGAGATTTGCAATTTTATAGCGTTCTGTGCTGGATAAAATCCTTATGACTGCCAACCCAGCTGGAATGAAGTGGAAATGACATGACATAGAAAGATTTTGTTGAAATATTTATAAAAGAAATCAAAACCATCTACCAACTCAGACTAGGAAGTAGAGAAAACTACATATAAATCAACACTCAATTCAGAAGAAACATTAAAACTTCATGCAGCACAATCTATAAAACTCATCAGGAGCAAAATACATCAGACAGCACTAGCAACAGGCAATTCCAGGACCTGTAACAAGTTGAGGCAACATGTTATAAGGTTTCTCCCAATCCACAGCTCACCAAGGGAACTGACAGGTAAACATCATGGGAATTGCCACAGGTGGAATAAATGGGAACACATACAGATCAGTAATTTCCCTTCCTTCCCTTAAACATCAGCCAGATTGCTTTGGGGGTGATCTCCATTTGTGAGATTCAGCTAAGGTCTCTGGTACCCAGGTCCCACCACACAGGACCACAGCTGCATCTCCCCAGTCTTTGATCTGCAGGATGCACCCTGCCACCAGTCACGCTATAATTGCTGTGAGTGAAGCTGCCTGCTTGGCTTTGGCTTCAGAAGTAGCAGAAAGAAAGGACAGAGTCCCAAAATGACAAAAGGCAAGTATATACTTTGGCAATCAAATTGCCAGGTGAGAATAAAGTTCTGTCTTGTCCAGGCATATCAGCACCTCATTCACTCAGGATCCTGTGGGGTGCTGCCTCACATCAATCAATCTACCCTTGGGACTGGCCACCTCCTGCATGAAAACCCATAGGCAGGCAATTTCAAGAGGACTGCAAGCATATGTGCACCATCAATGTCTCTGGTATCCTAGATGCCCTGAGAACAGCAAAGCCTGAAAGCCAGATCTTATTTTCAGCACAGCCTGATACCCAAGTTACTAACTATGGCAGTTATTATTACATGTCTCCTCCATCATTACCTTGACAACTGATCTTCGAGACTCAAAACACATTATACACCAATGTTGAGCAATTTGGTGACAAAAGTAACAACTCATTTCTGAGAGTCCTGTAAGTTCCCTTATTTATACTCTGGGGCCCTCAGACAACAGTCAGGCATGCCACGTGGCCCTGGATGGGCTGGTTGTTTGTGTGAATGCTACAGAACAATTATTGGTCACCCCATACCTACAAAATAATGCAATCTGTACTGTGCTGTTTCTCCTGCGCTACCTATTCTGCTGTGCACATGCCTGTAGAAACATATATTATAACATCCAAATATATCAAAATTCCTTTCTTTTCATCTTTTGCACATATTATACCAACAAAAAGATATTCCTCAGCCTCTGTGGATATAGTCGATTGGTTCACACAGTCATAAGCAAGCATTATTTTCTAGCTGCGACGAATGTGCAGAGGTGAGCAGTGTGCTGAGACACACCAACAGCCTGAGACATGTGGCTGTGATTAGGTCTGCTCTTGGGGCAGAACGTTCCCCTTTGCACAGCATAGGAAGGGTGGGAGTTGTCCCTGGTTCCAAAGCCAGCATGGATGCAGACTGCAAGGTATCCACTTCATGAAGGCACAGGAGTTGGAGGAGAGACACTTTCATAGCTGAACTCATATGGTGCTCTTGGACTGACACATGCTTTCTATCTGAACTCCTCTCTGCAGATTTACAAATCACTGGAAATGTCTAAGTGAAGTAAATGAACAAGCTTCCATTCAGTTCAATGAGTCTTGGATTTTTATTCTTAAATATTTAATCAGAAACAATACCAAGAAAGCTCTTGAGCCAGAGATAGATCCAGTGTGGGATGAGAAACACAGAGAAAGAGTGAGACTGATCAATAGCTCTTACAGTTGCTTCATGGTTTCTAAAAACAATAACTCTTTTGTGCTCCACAGTAGTTTTTATGAAAGAAAGGATGAAAACCAAAATCATTGATTTTATAATGTGCTTGGTTTTCCAAAATCCTTCCCACACTAAGCTTCTGCAGGCAGTTAGCCATGAAAGAATGCAAGATACTCTTTGCATCAGAAAACAGCAAGGAGGTTGTCCCAGGGAAGAAATACGATCCTGTGTATTGCTCTGAAAGACTCCAGACACGTGGAGGCAGCATTACAGTAAGGCAAATGCACAAAATCCATACCAGGTTACCCTGAGATATATTGACAGTAGTTCCCACTCAGATACAAGCCTCAATTAAGACACAACATTGATTGCAGTTGTTACTCCTGTATTAATCTACTTAGGTAACGATATCACTGACCCTAAATGTGCCATTCTGCACAAAATCAATACTTTGGGGAGTGTCTATTGGAGCAACTTCAGAAAATTTCCTCATGAAAATGGACAAATTTTTTTAATTAATCAAAAATGTTTATTTATGTTATCAGAAACTCTTCAGGTATTGATATGGGGAAAAATGGAGAATAAAACCCCTAAAATAGTTCAAACTTAGCAGGAAAAAAAGATGAATTAAAAATGTCATTCACAATGTTTCTTCAGTATTTGTTTCATTAGGAGAATGGGAAATAACTCAATATTGCTGGGTAAGTCTGAACTGATACTTTTAACTTGAACACTTTAAAATAATAAATAAAATAATAAATTGGTAACATTCCTCCTTTCATTCTACCTATTCATTTATACTGGCGAAAATAAGCATTCAAATGGATGACATTTAAGCAAAAGTGTTTTGTAGACCTTTCTGAGCTCCCACTTCTCCAAAGGAGGGTGCCAATTACGGAATACCTCCCAGCAGCAAGTGAGGACCTGCCATACACTGAATAAACAGGTAGTGTGGTTTTTTCAGAAATTCCTGCATAGAAAAGTGGTGGGGTTTGGTAACAAAACTTCTACAGAGTTATTTCTCAGAGTTTTAGCATGGGAGGGAAAACACCACAATCCAGTAAAAAGGTGGTATCAGAAACAAGATTTTGGTCACAATGATAGGTTTTCAAAAAGTACTTAAAACCTTTCACTTCACAGTATTTCAGTGATCTGTGCAAAATAGTGATGGCCTCTATTTCTGGAAGAAAAACCTATTTAGACATGACAGCTCCATCATTTATAATTTTTCTTTCTTGTGTTGCTGAAACACGTGATGGACTTAAGTAAAAGACTATGCAATTTCTTCTGTAAATAGTACATTTTACTTCTGTTTAGAAACATACCTGTTTGGATTCACATTTTTAAAAATGACCCAAAATCTGAAGTCAAACACATAAGCAAGAATATATTTGACAGGTTCAGTCAGCAGTCACCTCACTTTTTGAAAGTAATGCATGTCCACACTAATATACAATATAAACATTCTTTCTTTAATTCCGAAAAAAAGTCCGTTTCTAAAATCTATCCTTTAATAACATACTGAAAAAAATAGAAAGACTGACGTCATTTAATCAATTTTTTATAACATACCTTTAAACTGTGAAAAAAATTTCCATATTTCTCCTTCTGATCGTTTACATTTTCATTTAGAATATTGTATTGACTTCTATTGAGACTTATGCAAAGAGGTGAGCTAATTTTCGTGTTAGAAAACATTACTGAATAGGATTCATGGTTCAGTGTGGAAACATTTGTATTGCAATGAAATTTAGATCCCATGTGTTGTACAAATGTAAAATTTATTAGAAGGAATAGAATATTGTGACAGTTTGAAGTTACCTAGAAATGTGATTTTCAGAAAATGTTTCTGTAGTTACACAGAATAGCATACTGCATGTCTTTTATATGCCATCAAGTATAATAAACACGCAAAGACTGAAATGCAACAGTTATGTTCAAGTGAAAACTAAAAAAGTATCTATATGGAAAGAGAAAAGCTTGAGAACTTTCCAGAGGGAGGGCTAGAGATACCTGATTTTAAAATTTCGAGGTATTTAAAATTTGTTTTCACAGAATAGAATACCAGGAGGGTGAAAAGGAAACTAAAGAAAATGGGTGGGTTTTTTGACTTCTTGGTGTCACTGAGCAGAAGAGAGGCAGGAATGTGTAATTGCAGGACAACGAACAGAGTCATCCTACATTCTCAATCAGATCTTTGGACAGCTCAGATAAATAATTTTTCTGTTTCCTTGATTTCTTCAGAAAAGACTGAGGAATAGAAGGTAGTCATACCACCTGATAATAGCATAGGTTAGAAGAGCAATTTCCTGAGGAGTCCAATCAATCAGTCCCCAGAAATTATCTCCTTCAGGTGACATGCTTAATTCATTTTATGCAAGGTGACCCTCTAGCGGAGGCTTGCTCTCATTGCTCATCACCTGCAGCCCTTAGGCACCAGCATCACAACTGAACACCCAAGGGGTAGGTGGTGGGACTGTTCTCCTTGTCTTGCTTAATCATGCTTTACCAGTGGCTTTAAACATGCAAACAAGAAATGTTGCATAATTACTAATTAAGGAGGTTTTTACTGTTTGAAGTCCAAACATTTCAGCAACTTTCCAATTTCAGAAGCTGAAAACTAAGTGAAATGAAGACCCGGATGACCACTGCAGTGACCAACATGCTCATATTACCAGGGTGCCAACATGTAGTACATGTACAAGCTGCATGGTTTAAAGGGAAAGAGAGTTTGCAGGCAGTCATTCACCCACCGGATGACCATGGTTAGACCCAGTGAGAGGTGACCTTTCCATGAAAACTCGGCAGAGCCGAAGGAAAAGAGGCAGTGGAGGCAGGCTGCTCTGCCTGTTGGGGACTCTGACAAGGGATGCTGCGTTTGACACACAGTGATGTTATATAACAATGTCAGGACTTTTGAGCCCACCTGGAGCCAAGCAGCATGACTGGAGCAGGCTGTGCCCTACATGTCCCCGGCTCAGTCCTTAGGAGACCCTTCCGGCTGGCTTAATTTCACAGAATCACAGAATCAACTAGGTTGGAAAGGACCTTGAAGATCATCTAGTCCAACCATTTGTACCTGTTTCCCTCTCCTAGTCCCTTCTTATTGTGTAGAGCAGATAATCAGTCTCACAATTTGATACTTTTCCTGTTAAAAAAAAATGCTGCAAATTTAAATGAAAAAAATACAGACCTTTGTTACACATCATACCTGAAAGACTTGCTGTATTTTCCTAAACAAAATGCAAATGGAAATAGGGTCAGAGCCACCACAATTTTCCACAGCACTAGTACTCCTAGGACATTTTATATAAAAGGTTTAGATGAGTTAGAGATTGGTGAGGGTCTAAGTAACTCATCTGGGAAACTTAACACTCAACTTACATTGGCAGCTGGGAAAAAGGAGGGTGCTTAGTAAAGTTTTGCAATCTCCAGCTCTGTATCAAATTATTTAACCTGTAGCCCTAACACTGTTCTCACACTTGGTGCCAGACCAGGCAGCATGCTAAAGATAGTGTAGCATCAGTCATGGATACAGTCACTCTGTCAGGAGCTCCAAAAGCAGCCAGGAGCCCCAGCTGTGGTAGCACAACAGTCTGTAAACAACAGTCCAAAGGTAAAAGTTGAAGAGCACATTCAGGGGCTGATAATGCATGGCTGCCCACTGACATCTCAGATGTTGAAATGAGAGCATGGCTGTTGTCATGGGTACCACAAAAACCATGGTGCTGCCCAAAATTTTGCTTACATTGTCCACCAAGAGCAGGTCTGCCAGAAAATCTGGTCACATTTTGCAGAATTAAAGCCCAGACAATACACCCTCTGCTGGCATTTCCACAGCTCCATGAATCTTTACACATGCTTTTGAAATTACTTGGTTACTTCAGTGCATTCACCAGTTCTAAGAAAAACACAATCTATTTGATGTGCAGCCTGCTTAAGCAATTTTTCCAGCTCAACCTCTCTCACCAAGAAAAAGGCCACCTCACTGGCTGCCTGCCCACCTGCCCAAGCAGGCAGGAATTCCTGCCCTGCTGTGTGAACTGGTGGCAGTGCTGGCACCCTGTGCAACTTTTGGGCCAAGATGAAGGGGGTTGACACTGTACAGTAAACATCCCTTTTCCTATTGTTATCATGGTCTGTATTACTGAGTGCAATCTCAGCTGCAGATTTCAAAATAACTTGAAGTAAATGCTTTCTGTCACTGCTATGAGCACGTAAGAAAGCAAAATTGCAACCAATACTAAGTGTGCAGCTTAACTGACCAAACCAAGCAGGGCCATGTTATTGGCATCTGCCTTATGCAATATGCCATGGTAGTTATGAAATTTCTGAGACTCCCATATAAAATAGCATAAAAACAAGGGGAAGAAGGAACTTCAGGTGTGTGAATCTCTTTTGCCTACTTCCCAGTGGTGTTTATTTCATAAGAAATGTATCTCAGTCAGGTCTATGCACATTGTATGTATGCATACTTATTTTGATGGATCCCGAAAGTATTAGTGTTTTAGGAAGAGCCAATGCGTTTGAGGGCTTTTGTCAGCCATGTTCTTGATATTACTCTTGTTTCATTTTTAGTAGGACTTTCTTTTAGTACAGTGGGGCTTCTGCCATGATTCATGGGTTTTAATATTCATCTCTCCCAAGGACTAGATGTAGACTGCAAGATTAATTTCATTTGCAATTTAAAGTTTACACTGACTACTTGTCTTTGTTGTTGTTCTGCTGATGTCTCAGTCTCTAGCAAAGCTGGTAATGGTTCCCAAGACAGAGGAATGTTGCACTGTTTGCAATCAACAGCCTCAAAGAGGTGATAAAGCGCTCTCTGGCACACACTGATTACCTCCAGCTCCCACAAAAATCAATGTAAGGCAAACTGATGCATGTTCTTGGCCCTTGCAGACACTCCTGAAAGACAGCTTGAACTTCAGAGGCCTCAAAGAGTCAGGAAATTAAGCACTCCAGGACTTGGTAAGTGATAGCTGAGCATTGCTAGACCATGTGCCTTGTTCCTCGCCATTAGAAGTACCTTCTTATTACCTGAAATGCACACAGACTTTCTGGATTCCCTGTGTTTAAAAGAGCCTTAAGAGAAGTTTTAATTATTACCAATAGCAGCCAAAAAATCCTTGACAAGCAGCCCACCAAATTAACTCCTGGTCCTCGGGCTACTATGTCTTTTAAGCAATATTACTTTTGAAATCCCTTTTGAGCCAGACCAAAGTTAACAAATGATATTGAAACGTATACATATTCCCTCAGAAAAGACATGGTAGAGGCCAAGAGCCCACCCTCCCTTTTAAGCAAAACATGGCAAAAAACTTGAATTTCAACAAAAACAACCTGCTTTCTCACATTTGCTGATCATTCACAATCTGAGATCATGAACACTTCTGGGAATAAATCATATAGTATTCTAGTATTCCATGAAAAAAAAAAAAAGGATTTTTACAGAGTTTTTTACCAGTTGACTTTTCACTTAGATACAAGCCTAGCACATCTGTTTAAAGTATGTCATCATCATCCAGATGTTTAAAGCTGCTTGAAAGAGCCTTCCTCCATATTCAGTGCTGTGCTTTCAAATACATCATCATAATTTTGTTTGTTGCAATAGGCAACAAGTATTTTTTCAATTCACCACCTTCTAAGAGTGATCTTTACCTGGTGGGATCAGTAACACATTAAGCAAATCATTACTGATTGATAAGCCATGAATTATTTTTACAGGATATGGAAGACACAAAGAGCTGTCTAAATAGCAGACAACATTATGAGCTTATGAGGCTAAAGAAGTCCCTGTCCCAAGTTCCCACTGAAACACATGTGTAAGCAAGTAAGTGTAAGCATGACGTCAGCCCCAGAAACCGCAGTTGAACAACAGCCATGTATAAATGCAAATACAAAGGCAGTCCTCATCCTTGCACCTTACTGAGCATAAAGCCTATAGTTAACACTGTACCACAGCAGTTTAAAAAAAAAGGAAATACAGCTTTTTTTCTTTTTTTTTTCCCAGAATAGTGCTGCACATTATCAGAAAGAGCTGTATGAAACCAAAATCCAAATATAATAACCCATATATTCCTTTTGCAATAAGATCTACTTGCAGCAAGTGGAATGTATAATTTCCAGAAATATATTGAATGAAATCAGTTGTTTTAACTATTGTTTCCTGATTTAAATACATTTTAGCTTCCTCGGAGAACAGATAAATAATGGTTTCAAGCAAGCTGTAACCACAGTTGCAAGAATAGGAGATGAGACTCAAACTATTATAGCAATGATGCATTAACAACTTTATAGGGTTATTTTAGTGTATTTCAAATACTTTCAGCTTCCTAGCTACTTTCACTCAAGAGAATTAAGGACTGTAAAAGATAACTGCTGTTTTGTTTCATTATCACACTGCAGAATGTGTTTTAAAGGTAACGCTAGTTTTGTTGAGAATGTTGCAAACATAATTTCAATCACAGGAAATGTTGGTGTTGATAATATAGCGGATGAGTTTCATGCCAAAACAAAGGCACAAAGCTATTCTAACTGTTCAGAGTGTGTACCCAAGAAACCAAGAATTTAAACTCAAGGGATAAATCACTTGCAAAAACCTAAAACAGAACTCTTACTGAGTCCTGACAGCTCTTGCAGGTTTAGCTGTTTCGTTTCATCAGAAGCAGTGTTTTGGCCCTCAAGTCAAACCAGAAGTCCAGCAAAACAATCCAAGAATACCAGGCTTCTCCTGCTCTGAGCCGCTGGAAGCCACCCTCCCCCTGTTATTGCTGCGATTCTTGTAAACTGGTAATCTTATTTCCAGATTCTTCATTTTACAGGAATTGAACATGTTTGCACTTATGCTCCTCAATGAAAGATGTCTGGATGTATACAGGTTGGTCTTTTCAGAAGGAGGAAGCCTTCTTTCAAGTTCTCCATGGGTGCATTATGAAAACGGTAGACATACTTTAGATTATATCATTCTTGCCATCTCTGTGCCATTGCTTCAAGGCATAAAAATTCCTTCCTCTTCAGGTTCTCACAACACACCTGCTTGGACAAACCTCAATTTCTCTGAGGAAGAAAAAAATGTTCACAGAAACATTTTCCTTTGACCTGGGACTCCACCTTTTCCCTCAGGCCAACTGGCAAGGCCATATCCTCCTCAGCTGTTTGAGTAACACCCAGTAATCATAACTTCCAAACAACTAGTTATTTGGGCTGATGGAGGTCTCTGGTGGAAAATCAGCAGAAATGCAAGTTCATCTCTGATCTTCAAGATAAGATCTGTCTGACAAAAAGAAATAAAAGCACTTCCCCAACATCCAGTGAATGAGGACGGACAGCAGAAACTTTTTGCTGAACAATTTGCTCCTCAAATTAAAAAGAACTGTTGGAAAACTGTCTTCCTGGGCAGGGCGAAGCCTTTGCAGACATCAGAGCTGAGGTGCGGTTGGGAAGAAGGAACACCCATTGTCATCTTATTTTTGGCAAGAAATAGTCAAAGAAATATTACTTCAAAACAAAGCCAGGAATTTCTGGGCTTGTTCAAAATGCAGTAACTTGTGATCAGTGGCTCTGCATTGCTTATCTCAGTTGATATAAAATAATTTCCCTAGCTGGAAAATTTAAAAGTATAAAAAAAATCTTTGAATTACATGATGCACATTAGAAATATTATGCAACTGTATAAATTATGAGTTTGCTAGTAATTTGCTCAATGGCTAAATTCCTTAGAAGAAACATACGAACAAAAGCATAACCAGTGTAGGCAATCTCACCAACAGACTATGTCTAAGAGTAACAGTTCCATTTGAGTATCACTTTGGCAGCATCTGCAGGTGGATGTCTTACCTACAGATCCAGGTAGACACCAGGTAGCACCAGCCCCGTGTTGCTGCATGCTGAACAGGCCAATTTGGGCACATCAAGAGGAAGGGAAGCAAACTCCAAACCACACATGGCTCTGAACTTTTAGGTCAGTCAGTCAGGTTATTTACCAAAACTTGCTGGTTAATAAGAAATAATTACACTCTGATCTACAACTATCAGCATACACCTTCACCTGGGAAATAACTGCTCATTGAAGGTAATTCAGTTAACATTGCATGCTTCACCTCAACATGGACAAAAATTTAAATTGTACCAAGAAGAATGAGGTTCAGGGTATCTGGTAGGTCTAGAGAACTTCTCAACCAGAATTAGCACAACCCACCATCTCTGGTGACACACAGAAGAATGTGCCACTTTCCACAGGAACCACAGCATATTACACCCCCTGTCTGATCCTGCACCAGATTTCACACACCTCAAACTCTAAATCAAAACATTTTTTAATTCACTAAATATTCACTCTGGGCTGGTATTATTATTTTAGAACAGAAGAGGTTAATGTTGATTTAAATATGGATAAAAAAAAGACCCAGCATCACTGAAATTCAAATAAATCTGCTTTTATAATAAAAAAGAGTACATGTGCACATATTTATACCAATATAATGAAAGTGTTTCTTTAAAATAGCCTTAAGAAGGTAAGTAATCATTCCTTATTACACCAATAGCCAATTACACAGTACAGAATGGAGTTTGGGAAGTGGAATATTCCTTTTCTTGACCTCTACGTTCCCTAGTGTGTGGCATGGTTGTTATGCAAGTCAAAATAATCCAGTACTGAGTGTTTTACTTATGCTATGTCACTCTAATTAAGGGGATTGCATAGTGTAATGAGGGTGGACAAGAGAGACTTCATCACTCTGCTATCAACATTTTTTTTTCCAAGTGTCTTTCTCATGCCAAGTTTCTTTCAGTCACACAGGCTTTTGCCAGTAACAGAAATTGGTCTTGGATGAACGGATTAGTTTCCATGCTCCCCGTGGTCCCAAATTTCACATGAGTATAAAATATTAAATAAAATTAAGCTATAATTCACAATGAAAAATTTCTCCCTTCTTCCTAAATATCTTCCAAGAGGACATACTTTCTTCATTGTTATTTAAACATAAGACTAAACTATTGTTAATTGTATTATGTCAGCTTTCAATAAGTAACTGGAACTCAAGAGCTGTATACGGTTGCTATATGGTCACTGGTGTATTAAATCATGGTTTTGGGTTTTGTTTTCCAGCCAGAGGGGTAAACAAAAGAATTCAAAGTAGAGAAGGTATATTTATTTATTTAATAAATACAGTGCTGCCCCCTTCCTCTGTGTGTCCAGACCCTGCAGAGCCCTGCTCTCCAGTGTCCCACAGCCCACCCCAGCTGGGTGTCATCCCTAAACATTCTGAGGGTGTGCTGCCTCCCATCTCCTCAGCCATCTGCATCCTCCTGGGGAGAAGGATGCTCAGCAGCATCAGTCCCAGCAGGAACTGCTTATAACCAGCCATGGGTTAGACTTAGGCCCTCCAGGACTTGGAAGGGTATGACTTCCTACTGCTTCAGACTTAGGCAATGCTGTCAGGGGTCCCGACATACCTTGTAAATGAATGTGAAAGAGATGCAAGCACAACTCAGACAAATTCATTAAAATTCTGGCTAGACTTTGTAGCAGTGTTTTTCCAATATTCCCATTACTTCAAAATAAAGGTCATTGTAAAAGCATCAAGACTCCATAAAATAATTTAACATCTTCAGCTACCTATGCATTTACAATACAACTTGCAAATTAATATTTTACTCCAAGGTTCCCTTCAGGAAAGAGACTTGGCTAAAATTTCTTTGATTCTTAAGGAACTTCAGTTATATAGATGTTCTGTGGGCCCTGGATACCTTTTTTGTAGAAATAAAGTGTAATCTGTCCTCATATCACCCAAGAGGCTTTGTTCAAGATATGATGAAGTGTTATTGTACCAACAAAATCCCTCCTTTGCAAAATGCAGCACTTATAGCTATTACAAGAACTGCTAAGATCTGTTTTGCGCTGTTCATTTTGATTATGAGTATAGATTGGTACAATGCTTCATTTGTCAGTCTGCTGAACTGAAAATCCTCTTTTCATTTAGCAACAGAAAACTGTCAATACCCTTCAAAAGGGAAAAAAGAAAAATCAAAACTATTGTTTGCTGTTACCAAGCACCTGGGTTAAGAAAGCAAGTATGTTTTCAGATAGTAAGGGAACCACTGTTAGGACTTGCCTTTAGACCCCAACTTGTAAGAAAAGCAGGCATTTAGAAGGAGTTATCATTACTTTTCTCAAAGGAATTCTTTTCTTCTTCTGGACTGAAATAGCTAGTGACCACCTGCAGAGCAGGAGAAAGCATATCTTTAATAAGCTTTGGTTTCTCAAAGATAAAGACATCAGAAAATCTGAAGTCAGTGTTCATCTGATGTTTAAAAAAATAAAAGCACTGAAATGTGTCTGCCCTCAGCCACAGGACACACATGAAGCAACCCATTGACTCTAACATGACCACAAACCCCTGCTGACTTTCCATTCTCAGTGCTGTAACCTTTGCAGAGCACTATTCTTGAAAAAAAGCCAATTAAGAAGATTTTTAGGGCCATCACTCATGCTGCCAGCTCCTGGCATACCAGTGGGAGAGGTGATGGTCTCCAGAGGCTCACCACCACCCAGCCCTAGAGGTTGTTACCTCTAGTCTTCTGCTCATGTAGGGGTTCATATGAGGGAAAACAGGCCTGGCAGTAACATCTGCTGCTCAAACTGCTACACCTGATTTTCCTGGTCACTGTGGGTGGTAAGGGAGCAACATAGGAACTGTGCTGCAAAACACTGGTGCTGTGTAGCATCACAGGGCACATGAGCCGCTGGCAGTGGTGAGCCCTTTTGTGGACACAGCTCCCCAAAGACCATCTGTGGTCCCAAAGACCATGTGTGCTCACCACCTCAGATGTTCACTGCCTGCTGCTCAAGTATCCTCAGTGCATGAAATCCACTTCACTTTGGCAGTGGCAGGCTCGGGAACTGAATATGGATGCATACATCTTTAAATTGGTCCTTTTACAACAGTAAAATATATGCATTATTTCCACCCTTGCTGTATTACATTATCTGTTATTTGTCTTTGTCATTACGCAGATTTTCCTCATCTGCTAAATCCTTGACTCTGAAGACACCAGTGCTGCTTTGCATAGTTGTGGAGAAGGAAGGGTTGTACATAAATCTGTCCTGTTGCAAGGGCTTTAGGAGCAACCAACAGGCAGACCCAGGTGCGTGGCAGAGTATCTCCAGAACAGCTGAATATCTGCCCTAGACTGATTTTAGCTATGTTGATTAACATCAGGTGAAAATGTGGGTGCAGGAGTTAAGAAACAAAGGAATGTGTTTTGCAGCATATGTTGCAATTCTGAGCTTCACACAGCAGGAGGGAGAAACATCTGGCAATAGCAAATGCCCTGAGGACAAAGACACCATACATTAATATTATGGGAACTATTCAAGACCGTGTTCAGTGTGTGCTAAAAACCGGCCAACTGGCAAATTGTTTCCTTTCACTAATCTGATGTAACAAGGTGCACTTTTTTTTTTTTTTTTTTTTTTTTTAAAAAAAAAAAAAAAGAAAGTTAAACAGAATATGAAAAATCAGTTGCAGGATATGTATTTCACTCCCCAGAAGCCAGACCCTGGTGAGTGAGATTGGTGATGGGGAGACAGGCATAGGGGTCCCATCTGCTCCTGCAGGACAGTTCATAAGGTGTAAACTGGTTTGTGCACTCTGCAGAGAAACCCAGCTCCAGGCCAGACTGGCTTGGGAAATAGGTCAGCATGTTTCCACTGAAGTCAGATGACTTTCACTCCCTGACAGCACTGCCAGCATTTTGTGACCTGTGTCATCCAGGTTACTGTAGGACTGAACTTCATGGCATTGCAGCTCACAAACTTTGTATGCCTGCGTTAGTTTGGTCTCCAACTTCCATACAGTTAACAGGTGATGGTATATGTGCATGTGTGATTAAACAGTCCATAAGATCTTAAGAAACTTGAGATCTGTTATGATGAAAGTCCTATAGAAATCATTAATATAAAAGACAATGCATTAAAGGTCTTCTCCGCTTTTCTCCCCTTTCTGTTCTTTAAAATCTTACCTGGAGATAAGTAAAAAAGGCTCCTTTGTATGACATCTCTGTATGTTTTAATGAGTGAAGATTCTCTTCGTGCACACTCATGCTTTTGCCAGGTTCCCAGGGAGGCAAACACAGTGGTGTCATCATCACTTTGAAACTGGAGGGAAAGATGTCAGGCAGAGCTTGTCAGGACATCTTCTGAGGTTTTACTGGGAAGCCTTCAGGGTGAAGAAAATTGGAAGTGACCTTTATACAGAATTACTATATATGCAAGTAGGCTTAGACAGAGAAGAAAGGTTCAGGGAAAGGTTTCTATTAGGTTTTATTCATATTTCAAGCCAAGTAAAGCAACTTCATTTCCCTAAGAAAGCGCTGCCATATGGAGCAGGACAAAAATGTAATTTAGTCAGCAAGAATATTATTGGATGTTATAGCAGAAAACTTTAGTAGCACTATGCAAAATTACATAGGGTTTGACTTGTTACAAATATGACTGGTTCCTGTTACACTTTACAATCACAAATTAATATCTCACTATAAGAAAATAAAGGAAGGGTGGGCCTAAAGAGCAGGAAAGACTCAATGAGTGCTAATGAGCTGCAGGACTGTCTCACCAGGAAAGCTGTGGAAGATTCTTCCCTTGAACTTTCAAATAGTTTCTGACGGTATCCCTGAGGAAATCTCTTTACCCACCCCTTGCAATGATATAAACAATGTTTGTCAGCTTTACTTAACTCTTAAAATAGCCTGACTTTTTTGAGCAAAAAGTCTGTGGGCATAAAGGAAGAGCCGTCTGTGCTGCAGCTAGTAGAAATTAGGGTTAAATTTGGATTTTCTTAACTTTATTTGACCTCATTTTATTCATTTCATGACTTATGTGAAAAAAAGAAAGAGAAAAAAATGTATAGATATATTCCAATACAACACTCACAGTTTTTGCTCTCTTTCCCTTCCTCATCTCCAAGTAAACAAACAAAATGAAAGCAATAAAATAGTGCAATAAATTAAAATCCAAAGCCCAAGTGTGGTGTTTTATTTATGTTATTTATTTATTTATTTATGTAGGTTAAGCAGTGTAGTGCTTTCCAAAACTCTGTGGACAACCTTTTGATGTTTTTTCCACCAAGATATAGAAACAGTATAACAGAGGATGGCAATCATTTGGGTTTTGCTCTGTCATTTTCATGATAAAGTAAGTGCCACTGCAGAATTCACGAGGTTGATTACTTTCAAGGGAAAATGTGAGGCAGACCAACATTGCAGTTCAGGGACAGTGTAAATCACAACATTCCATCCTCATTATTTGTGAGAGCTCTGCTTTAAGTCTTTGCATAATTTTTCATGCGGCTGTTAGCACCAGCCAGCACCTCTTTGTGGAAGGAGTGCTGCAATCTGCTCAGCAGAGGTGACTCCAAGACCTGCTGCATGCATTCTGCTCCCTGCCAGTGCAAGCATGAGGGCTGGTCCTCTGCCTGCTGTTCCTCATGACGGCCTTCCTCTGAAACACTGGCAGTGAGACCGAGCCAGTATAACAGTGCCCTCTGCCACGCCAGCTTGAGTAGATTCTCCTTTTAAATGCCCATGGCAACAGGAGGCCCACTCCTGCAGCGAGGGGATGAGGGGTGGGCTGTTTGTGGGACAGGGAAGGAGAGGGGATGCTCCCTTGGGACAGCAGCGAGGGCAGGGCAGCAGCAAGGGAATGCAGATCCTTGGGCCAAGAGGGAGGAGACTGAATGCCATGAGGGGAGGAGAAAGGTGACTCTTACTGGGTGGGTGCCATGAGCAGCACAATGGTGCTTACCCCAAAGTGGCAGGGTGAACCACAATTCTGTCTTGTAAATTATTCCAGTGTCAATGGATGAAGTACAAAAGTCCAAAATTCATGAGTCTGTGAAATTCCTTACGTATCTCATGTTGTGTCAAGGGTTCAAATACCCCCTGATGACTCTGTGCTTCAAGTTGCAATCAGATACCCATGGGTTTGTTCTTTCAAATTCAAGTGGAATTTTGCTTTACTGATCAGATTTTTAACATAATCATGTTCCTGCATGGGATCCAGGCCCAACGGCAAGAAAAGAAAACCCTCGTCTGCCAGTCTGAAGAAAACATCACACAGCAACTGGGGATGAACAAATCCCAACACGCACACTGTAGCAGGAGGCTGAAGGGCATGTTCACAGTAAATAAATTTTTAATGCACTCTTCCCCGATTCTCTTTGTAAGCTGTTTGTTTGTTTTTAAATACAAGCATGTTCAGTAGTTGAATCATGAACCTACCCATTGGCAGATGCAGTTGGCACAATGCAACTTTTCTCTCACATTTGATCTGTGCACAAAGCGAGCTCTTCAGTGCTGCAAAAAGTCAACTGAGAGCTGAACAGGAGGTCTCAACACTGCCTAACCTACAGTTCCATGGCACCCACGATCATGGTTTTTTTTTTAAATTTCATGAAAGAACACAGTAGTGACGTTTGCTGTTTGTGTAAAGAATGAGAGAAATATTTAAGATAATTTTCAACATAATTCAATAGCCCTTTTTGTCTATTCCTTTTTACTCTAGATCACATAACAAAACTCCATCTGTGTTTAATTAATAGCATTCATTTCCGTTCAGTTTAGATAAATAGGATCATTTTGACCAGAATTAAGAGAACTATGTGTTGGTGTTGTCCAAGGATGTGAATCTAAACCCAGACACATTTAACCAGAAATGTTTAGTGCTACTGTGTATTCACATGCTTCTGTGTTTGAGGTGGTCATTTCCCACCTTTCTTCCATCTATCGTATACCAGAAGTTCTAATCACATAAATAATGTTCACCTAACCAATAAAATTGTGATTCTTTTTTTAATGTGGAAAAAGTTTGGTTTCACAAAGCCTTAAGTAATTTGATTTAATTACCTGTTCTTCAAGGGACTGGGGATATATTTCTTAGCTCAAACACTGAAATAAACTATGCCACCTTCTTGAGATTATAGTTGCTGGACCTGGCAATTTCATCCACACAAACAAAAAGGAAATCCCCTTGTAAAATTTCTTACACAGTCTCATCAGGTGAAGAAGTGCCCCAAAAATCATATCATCATTGGGAATATTGCAGAATCACCTTTTCTAGACTTGGCCTTAAATCTGGGCAGGATGGGTAAAGTAGTCAAATAACTGAAAGTTACCTTCCAGCTATTTGGAAATGAAGGGTGATACATCTGGGAACTTTCTTACAATCAAAGGCAAACACCCACTCAGTGGATTAAAGGCAGATGAGATGGAGGCAGAAAGATACCTGCAACAGGTACTGCTAAGCAGTTCTCTAATGACAGGTTTAAAATGCAAATTACAGACAAGTGACCCATTACAGGGCAGAGTTCTAGAAATAAGTAGAAGAATGTGCTTTAAATAAAAAAAAAATCGTGTTGTGATATCACAAAGACATCTGTACTGAGGTTTTGTGCATAAGAAAAGTACATGTCTGTATTGTGTCTCTGCTATTCAGGCTTAAGACAAATGGCACGGAAGATCTACCATGAAATAAATAGTTGTTACAATTTATTGTGGTGCTATAGGAAGGGGAAAGGTAAGGGGTCAAGAAGATTGATACTAACTTGATGTGAATGCAAGACCTCACATTTCTTCCTGCTGCCTGCAAGGAGCCCAAAGTGGAAGGGGATTCAAAGGATAGTGGCTCCATTCACACCTAGCAAGTTAAAGGGGAGGGTATTTTTGCATGTGTTGTATTATTAGATTGAGGACATTTTTCTGATAAAAAAAAAAAAAAGATTTTCTTACAGCAAAGCATTTTCATATATCCAGGCCAACTTCTACTAAACCAAGAACATGTGACCTCCACCAACGTTGCTAAAGTTGCCAGCATCTTTCCACAGACCAAATTTGACCTTGTACACTCACTGTCTGGCAGGTACCTACAAGTAACAAATTTCTTTGCTTAGTCCTTACAGTTTCTTCCAGACATGTGCAGCCACAGATCTGTATCCCTACACATTTATTCCTTCTGCAAAAACCACTGCTGAAAAAAAAAAAAAAAAAAAAAAAAGAAACATCTTGGTGTGATCAGAGAACTGGTCAAAGACAACAGACACCAAACTAATCACACTGATCTCTGTGCAAATTGCCTGTGTTTCACTGTGTCCGTGCTGTACAGCCTCCATGCTGACTCATGCCATTACCTCATGGGAAACTCCTCTAAAAAGTGATGAGCAGTACTTCTGCAATGTACATACACGATGTCATTTCTTGCACCTGACTTTAACACTGCTGTTGTCCTAATGAAATAGATAGAACTAAATTTTCTGAGATTTACTGAAATACCAACCAGTAGAGAGAAAACGTGGGGAGGAATGAAGAGAGAAACTTTAGGGAAAGAAATTTTTAAAAGTGTTACAGAAAGAAATCTGAAAAAGTGGCATTCTTTTTCTTATTGTGTGAGCCTATGAGGAAGAAGAAGAACAGGGCAATTATTATCCCTTATCTGTCTTTGCCACTCTTCCTTAATTCTTTTGCATTAGGAGCCACTGGCCAGAAAAAATTGCCCAAGGGGCAATGACCCACTAACTCATCCTCTCCTCTGTGACCTACTGACTGAGAGCCTGAGGTACTTGCGAACAACAGAAGTGTTTGCAAGTAAAACAGATTGGATGTCTTCTGACAAAATATTTCAGTTGTCAGAAAGCAAGGATTCATCAAAGCAGAAACTGCTTGTGGGAAGGGGCTGACATTTAAGGATCTTTCAATTTTTAAAACAAAACCTTCATTAAGACATTTACATTTATTAAACCAACTGATCTGACATTTCCAAGATGAAATCTTCACCTTCCTTTCCAAAGCAATTCTCCATTTGAAATTTGAGGTTTTTAAAATGGTTTAAAAACATGAAAGGTCAAAACGCCTATCACTTCAACAAGAACTGTTGCAAAAACATATTCAGTAAGTTAATCAAAGTACTTTCCTCTGCATTCAGCATAAGAAACATTTTCAACATCTCAGAGTTCACATAAGGAAAATTCTGAGTTAGGCTCTCTTCTGTGGTCAGGCTCAGCCAAATTCATACACATAAGCAAGCCCTGTCTTCATGAGTGAGCCCTGAAGGCCTGGGTTATAAGCATCGTGGGAAATGCTTGTGTCACACTATTGGAATGGAGCAAAATACTCACAGCAAGGTGCCTGAAAGTAACACGCTTGCAGAAAATGGCATCTCACGTCTCTCTCAATAACACATCTGTCAACATGCCTGCATATTTTTTTCTCAGTTTCTAAAACCCACCATTTTTTCAGGTTTCCTTTCTTTAAGGACAGCTAAATAAACTGTACCCAGAAATACCTTGTGAACTTACCGGGACTAAAGCTTTTCTTTGTTTGGCTCTCATCTATATTCTTTTTCTTTCACTTTTTCATGAAGAGCTACACTTCCTCTTCTGGACCAAAGCTGGTGAGACCCTTCTAGCTTTACTTCCAGCACAGGTCAAAAGGAACCACCTTTCCCCCCAGACTACAGTAAACTGTGCATTTTCAACCTTCCCTACGATGCTGATGCAGCCAACGGAAACTATGCAGCTGCAGCTTTGCAGCACTATGAACACCGGGTTTCAGTATTCAGTTTTCCTTGCCACAGACATATGCTACTTGCAGCGTGAGGTCTGTTAGCTGTTCCTGATGGAGCATGTTACAATAAGCAGGCATTGGTTTCATCATGCAGGCTCCCCAGCATTTTTTCGGCTGGGAAACAACTGTGAGAACAATAGAGGATATGTCGCTGACAATAGGTGCAATATCATTTACATTTCTGACAAGCTCTCAGCATTGCTTTATTTCAGCTGAGTTCCTGCCTCCATTATGTGACTGCAATGTGCCTGACGAGTGATGAAATGCTGGCTCCCTGACAATAGCTGAAGCAGGATACACCCAGTATTGGTTGAACACAGGGTGACTTTCCCAGCTTGTAAAGGCCTGGGAAAAGACATGAATAATGTTGGTGTAAACCACAATATCCAAAAGGTATTGAGTTCTTCCTCACACATATGCAACAAAAATAAATAACGGCCAGGAGGCTACTGCTGTTGCACACAATAAGGAGACATAAGCTTAGGGTCAAGTCCTTCAACATTTCTGGAGAAACTTCCTTGGGGTCCTTGGGATATTTCTTTTCCACTTCTCAGGCAATGATTTGGAGACAACAGTGTGCTTTACTCCTGCCCAGATTCCTGTTGCCCTGCGCTGGGAACTGATGTATTTGCAAGACAGTGTCATACCTGTTGTCTCGGTAGTTAAAACAGCTGTAGAAAATACATAGAGAAGGACTGGTGCTGGACAATAAATGCAGGAGTCCTCAGCTGAAGACCCATCCACCTCATAGCCCAACATGGGCTGACATCTCCGTCAGGAAGATGGGATTTATCATCTCCCCTTCCACAGCCCCACTGTGCGCTCTCCTGACAAATTTTAATGGAAGATCATAAGTAACCAAGCAGAAGAAAAACTCAATGTGGATCTCAGCTCAACTGCTCTCCCAGTTTACGTGTAAATTCCCATTGTCTTTTCATGGGCTGCATGGCTATTTTTGAGGACTGAACATATTCCTTACCACCTACACAAGAGCACAGTGCATCGTCAAACTGCCTTTAACAGCCCCTTCTCCCTGCCTCAGGTTATGTGTCAACACTGATGTCTCTATATAGCAAACCCACATTAGGGCTAGTTTTAATATTGGGCACCAACCACCTCTCTACCTGGTCTCCTGGTGAGGTCTTTCAGTCCAAAATGAGTCCCACACCACTGCAGCCAATCTGCAAACTGTGCTCAAGGCAGCTAAATTGCAGCTCAAGTAGTCTGCCTGCACAACACAACAGCAATAACCAAGCAATCCCGGCATCCCCGCTTTTCAGTTTGTTGAATTATTAATATTCAAAAAATTGTTTCTTGAAAAAAGAATTGCAGAATTTACCAGGTTGAGATATCAAACCCCTTCAATACAGAAAAAAAAAAAGACACATACTCTTCACGAGAACCAGTGCACCAAATATTTCATGTGCTCAGAATGCTCTTCGTAAGACTCAAGGAGATCTGAGCTACTCATTAAGAAAAGGTCACAATAATATTATTAACTCCAAAACAGGGCCAAGGACTACAAGAAGGTAAAAGCAGTTCTTTTGTAAAATGATACTTTCTGCTGTTCAAACTATGAGGCTAGTTTCTTCTATACGTAGACCATATCAATGTTACCTTATTGCATCCCCAACAACTACCTTTAACTGACAAGCACAGACAAATGAGTCTTCTGTACCTCCTACTGCTCCCTCATCAGAATTGATATGTAGCATTGGATGGTCCCTGTGTCAATCCTACACAAAGCTCAATATTGTTTCCCAAAACACCGCTGCAGCTTAGGCAGTACTTTGAGAACTGGTGGCTCATTGTAAACTGCTGGAAGACACTTGGAACAAATATAGGTTCAGGGATTTTCCTCTATGTACTTCTTGCAAGTGCAATGGTCATCAGCAAAATCATGGAGTTCACTGCAAGTGAAAATTCAGAGGTGGCAGCCAAAAAAGTTCAGCAGTCCATACTCCTCTTTCCAGATGAAGGACAGTCTTGTGTTTGTACAGCATTTTGTTGAGACAGTTTTATGATCATTGGGAAAGGTAGAAGCCTGGTCTAGATATTCCAGTCCAGAGTTTAAAAAAAAAAAAAACAACAAACCAATCCTTCTGCCTTGGAAGCCCTTCAAAATCACTGCTGCTTGAAACCTAAAGCGTGACACAAGAGTTTGTTTCCGGGAGCTAAAGCATGTTTTGGGTGTGTGTGCCTGAGAGAGAGAGCTCTGAGGATAGGGTGCTGCGGCTGGCTGCTCCTTTCTCCAGAGCTCAGGCTAGCAGTGCTGCAAGAAGACCTCAATATGCTGTTACAGCTGTTACAGCAGGGACTTTAGGAGAACAGGAATGTTGATGAAACTTCTGCCTTGTTATACTTTGGCAGTATTGTTCACCATTTCTTTATCTATTGTTCAGCATTTACCTTCCTGCATATGATCTCATCATTGATGCCTAAAATTCCCGACCTATCAGAAACAGAGGCCAGCCAGGTCTGCCTGCAAACTGTGTGAGCAGGGAGCTACTGGGACGACGAGGGCAGGAGGAGCTCTCTGCCTGGGGACCCCGGAGTGAGGAGTGGCTGGAGGAGGGTGAGTGAGGCACTGGCACAGCCACTGCCTCTGCAAACCTGAGGACTGTGAAATGGATAGATCTGAGGAATTCAGTTTGCATGTCACCCTAAAATAAGTATGTTGCCCTTTTTGTCTATTCAATATTATTGGTTAAGACAACCAAGTCATTTTTGTGAGTGAGGAAAATTAGCCCCCAAGGCACCAAAAGGTTTAATATTTCTCAGTTGTAGAACAATGGCCCAAGACAATGATTTATTACTGTTCACTTAAAATTTTAACCCATCCCTTGTGACTACCTAAGAAGATGTGTATCTATCACAAATAGAAGCACTTTAGGTCCAAAGAGTAGATCATTCATTTTCTTTTACAGTTTTAGTCATAATTTTGAGATCTTTGTAAAGTCTGAAAAATATATTTGCAAATTTGATTTTAATTTTTTTTTCCACAATCTCACCATCCTATCCCAACAGCAAGTGGTGTTAAAGGACAAAAAAACCCCCTACATTTTATATGAAGGAAGTCCGTGCATTATCATACCTGCACAACTTCTGTAATTTGGATATTCACTGGAAGAGCAAGGTCTTTTAAAATGTTTTGGAGGACCCTTGAAAAATCATCCAAAACCTTCTAGAATCTGATGTTAAGAGGCCTTTCTCTGATCTTGTGCTTTCTTTGCTGGTCCACTTAGCATTGCCAAAGAAACAGACTACAAATCACAGCATCAAGATGCAGCTAACACTAATCAGTAAGAGCAGTGCTAACGTTACCATGATGTATGGGAGATGTCTCCTGCTGTCCAGTTTTGCTTCTGGGTCTTTCTCAGAGATGACTTTGCTTAGTCTCTTACAATCAGAGAGAAGGTGGAGCAAAGACTCCAAGTGGAAATTTATTGCTCTGACTCTAATTTAGGAGGCTGAGATCTCCTATTCAGATAGAAAGCTTGCTCTTCCAGAAAAGGTTCATTTAGTAAGGGGTTTCTGATATGGCCCAAAGCAAGAAATGACAATGTGTAGGAGATTACCAAGGAAAGGTTGATTTCAAATGTTTTTCTTATTGCTGGATGATTGCATGTTATTTTTGTCTCCAAGAATAAAATTTGTTAATCATACCACTGACTCACTGTGATTTGCAACTCCTACATGATAAAAATAAAATGATCTCATTTCTATTTATTTATTTTTATGCAGACCAGGAGTACGCTGCACAGAAGCACTTATGTACTTTCAGGTGCTTCAGTTGCAAAGCCGCATGCTTTTGATTACTTGCATTCCCTCCACTTATTATTTCTCATCAGAGCTGGGTTGTTTATAGTTTCTGATTAACAGAACTTGACTCAGGACAATTGCATTCTTTGAATATGAAGATAAATTCTTCCATCGTAGAAGAGGGATTCATCTGCATAAATGCCATTGGTGTGCTGCTGCTTTTTGATTAATAAGCAAATTAAAGTCACAACCCACGCAAATTCCAAGAGGAGGTTATCTGAACATGTTAAACTCTGATGAGTAGGACTCAGTGCCTGCTATAGTGAAAATAGATGATCCAGAAAATCCTTTAACTTGTCTGAAAAGAAGCTAGCTAAAACTAACAACCTTTGTTTATGGCGTATACCTTTTATCCTCCATACAAACTATATTAGGTAATAAACAGTTGTTCAGCACAGGATTGCAATGCAGAATGGAAAAACATGCAAGTAAGGAGACTTGGTCTCACAGTGCAGCAAGTAGAAGTAGATTGGTACATACTCTCTGCTGAACAACATGAGCATGCAGTGCAACAGTGAGAGAAATCACAAAGTTCACAAAGGCCCCAGGCAAAGACTGAAGTCAGAGTCTTCTCACTTGCATGTTGTTGACTTGCAGTGATGCCTACCAGTCTAGGGAGGCCCTTGAGCTGCTCAGACTTACAGCCCACAAGCTGATTTTCTGCAAAGTAACTGAACTTCTTGCTAATGATGCTGGTGTGGCTGGTGAAAGGGTAAGAGGTCTGGAGACAGAAGAGGCAACACAACCAGTAGGTCTGGAAAGGGTGCAGAGGGCACATGAACTTGCAGCTCCTAGAGGAACTGTGCTCAGCAGAGTGACCTTACTCTCTGGAGATGTCAAGGGACACCAGCTGCATGCCTGGACATGGGCGGACACCTCTCTTTGTTGCTTTGTGCATTTTGGGACAGGCTGTCTGGAAAAGTCAATACAGTAAACAGTACAATGACGGTGAAACCTTGCTAGATATTTCTTTTCTTGCTGTTGTAAATATGATTTCATCTACCTTCAGATATTTTTCTTTCTTTTTTAAAAAAGTCTCTGTGCAGAACTATAGCCAGAAACTCTGTCCTATTTCCTGTCCTACTGACATTCACAGGCCAAAATTTGGGGCATTCTTCTTGCCCATCTATGGTTCCTGAGGGTTGGGAGACTGGACTGTCTGAACATGGCAGACCTTACAAGTACCTGTGTATTCCATCCCCAGCTGCAACACTAGTTGCTCTGACTGAGTGGTGTTGGCAAAGCAGGGTTTCTCATAGAAGCTCCACTATACCCGTATCAGCTGAGAGGGAAGAATTGGATCATGAGAGATTAAATCCATGGGCAGAGAGAATGTATGACAAAGTAAATAAAACAGAGGTATGGTGGGGGGTAAGAAATGTCCTGGAATAACTAAGAGGTGTGCTGTAACACCAGGGAATGCTCTGGGGAAATGAACAGGTGAGAAACTTGGTAGAGATAAGGAAACAGCTAGGGGAATTAATAGATATGCCTTGGGAGATGAAAAAATTTGTCAGAGCTTCTAAGAGAAAAGCTTGGGAAGGTAGCAATGCCAATTCTGTTGAGGGAGGATGAGAAACAGAGTGGAGAGGCCAAGATAAGCAGTAGGAAGATGAATAGCAGGAATAACCAAAAGACAATGCCAGGCTTGAGTAACAAGCCAAGGAAGCCAACAGAAGTGCCAAGAGCCTGAGAAATAACCTTGAGGAGACAATTAACATGAAAGCCATCTCATGAGAGCCAGGAGCTGTGGTTTGGAGATCAAGACATAAGCCTCTCTCTTCAGGACATACTGAAAACAGGCATTTTTTGGTATTGAAGATCTTTGCCTAGGTTTCTCATAGCAAAGAGATCACAATTTTATCTGCTTCTATAATATGTATTTTGTACATGCTAGAATGACAAACAGCAGTGTCTTTCAGTGTAGTCGGTGGAAACTATCCCAAATTGCTTAGAAGTCTTATGAAAACACAGCCCTTACCCAGCCCAACCTGACCCCTAAAAATATAAAATCATACAAACCCTTATATATAAAAAAGTTCATCTGCAGAATACATAATGGTTCTGAGGGTACATGAGCTTCTCTTCTAGACCTCTCACTCCTCCGGGGGTGCTGGTAGCTGGCGCAATCCTAGCACAAGTGCACTGTTTCTCTCCACTTTTTTAGCCTGATATAGATGGTGGGGATCTGGAGAGAAGATGAAATACCCACAACTCCCTCATGCACATCTGTCCTTAGCTGTCAGTGACCCAGCACAGGCAGAGAACTGTAATCACAGAAAGAGAGTGAATCTGAAAGGACCAAACTCACCTCTGCTCAAGCAGGTAGACACAAGTCAGCCATCTGTCCCTAGCACAGGGACTTAATCTTGGGCATCACCATCTCATCTCTCTCAGAAGGACCGTATTTTTTAGATTTTTGTCTCCTGAGCAAGGCCATTCCCTAGTCTACCCAGCAAAGCAAATTCATGGCCACTTTTTAGATTGAGAGTCAGGAGGGGGGCTTGTCACTCTTGCAGGTAACTTGGTGGCATCAGCAGTTCCCTCTGCCTGTCAGTTTCTGCTGTCCAGAGAGAGTGCATAAGTATACATGTATGTATATAGCATTCCTCCTCCATACACTTTTGGTGCAATTCTGCAGAGCCTCTGACCTTGCAAAGTTATTTAGCCCAGTGCAAAGTTTGAAGGTCCCCACATCAGAAGGAGAAACTCTCGTCAAACTCACAGCTCTCTTTATCCTACCATAAATGGTGGTGCAAAGTACACAACAGTGATAAATCCAATGAAGTTACCCCCTCACTGAGACACCTTTCACTTACTGCAATGCATGGCTAATTCTGGACATGTCTGATGGCTTTCTTGGTCCCTTATGCTATAGAGCTAAATCATTTAGATGCTTTGATCTAAAGATACTGTGCTAGACACTACTGAGTGGGTATGCAAGGAAATACAAGGGAGGTTCCTTCCATTTAGAGATAGGCTATGAAAAAACAGGCTTTTCTAGGTTTGTGACTTTCCCAGGAGATACTGGTACACTGCCTCTCCAGAGGATGATGACTAAGCAAGTGATTTTCTAGCATGGCATTGTAACATGGCATCAGTGCAACTTTTGATTTCATGACATCTCGATCTATAAGGACTGGATTTACCGGGCAAATGCAAATACTGCTTTAAGGAAAGCTGCATTTCCTTCCCAAGTCCAAAATTATCTATTCAGTGATTTCAAATGCAAATATTTAAAATTTATCAGAGAAAAAAAATCTTTCCTATTGGCTTAATATCTATACTTTTCTCTTGAAATACCTGTTGTGAAAGCAATATCTTCTTGTCCCTATGTCTGCATGTTTTTAGATAGAGTAACAGAGGAGAAAAGTTTCACCGTCTCTTCTCTGTTCCTTGTCATCTTCTGTATTTTTTCACTCACAACAGTAGGATGAGGAACATTTAATATGTAAATTAATGAAGTGGCAATGTGAGTAATTTTACATCCTTTTATTTTGAACATATTAAGTACAAACTGGATATTAGCATCAGATAGTGAATCAGCTCCTCTGACCACAGGAAGAATTGAGATGATATTCAATATACAAATTTCTATCATTCTTATTAAAATACAAATATTTGTTCAGAAAACCTAATGATTAATTGGCATGAAGATTTCGTTAGATAAAAAATGAGTCATAGTGCTGGAATACTGACAGAATAAGGCCTTTTCGATTGTTTTTTTCACTACCAGGGCTGGATTTTAAAATTATTCACTTACTTGGGTTTAAAACACCAGTTCAACTACCCCTCCACTGTGACTGTGACAGTAGCCAGTAGTGGGTGTTTAGGAACATGACAAATAGGGCAAGGAGAGTGTGACCTTTCTGCTGATGTATCTTCGCAGCTTGTCTCAGTCGATGATTTAGGGATTTGTCAAGCTGGAAGTCATGCCAATGATGGACTATGATCTGTGAAGCTGTCTGGGCTCTTTTTTAATTCATTTATACTTTTAACAAATCCATTACAACAGACAATTTAGTTATATACTTTTTGGAGAGGTAGTTTCCTTTTTATTTGGTTATAACTTTTTTCACCTGACTCCACCAATCTCTTGCATTGTGAGAAATTATTGTGAGCCATTTATGATTTTGACATCTCTATCAGATCCCCCACAGTCATGTTATCAACTGTTATCATCTGAGATGAAGAGTCCCACTTTATTTCTCCTCAGACAGAAGTAACTCCATACCTCTGTTCAGCTTTGACAACCTTCTCAACCTATCTTCTAGTTTTATTGCTACTTTTCTGAAATAGGGTGACCAGTTTTCCATGCAATATTCAAGGCACAGGCTTTGCAGTAATGCAATGCAACTTCCTTTTTCTCTATTTCTTTGTTAATATTTGAGAACTTTCACAGTTAAGCTACTGACAAAGCTAATACCTCTGCCTGGAAACCATCCCTTGCTTATACTCTTATACCATACAACTAGAAGAAAATAATAATTTCTAACAGTATTACTGGGAATTTTCAAAAATCTCTTTCTTGAGATTTCAAAGTCTCTCTCTTGTTAATTTAGAGGCTGGTGTGTGCTTATAATAATTGCTATTTTTTCCCATGTATGTTACTTCATACTTACCAGCATTAATTTTATCTGCCTTTTTATCATCCTGTTGTTCAATGCTCTAAGATTTTTCTGCAACCCTGTGCCATCAGCTTTTGATTGTCCCAATAACTATGTGTAATCTGCAGACTTTACCAACTCACAACTTATCCCCATACCAGATCATTTAAGGGCAAGCTGGTCAGCACATGTCAGTACTAGAGAAGCTTGAGGTGGACCTTCATTCTTGCTGGCAATTTTTACTGTGATAGATGACTCTTTGTTGTTACTATTTATTTCTTATCTGTTGATCGGTTGCTTTTCCACAGAAAAATAAGCTCTCTTCCTGTGAGAACTTGAGTTCATTATTCTTCAATAAAGAACCGTGTTAAAACCTTATTTATATTCATATTCATAGTTTGGATCTACATATGGGTAAAATTTCAGCACCCTCAAAGAGTTCCAGTAGATTCATGAGGCATGATCTGCAAAAACCACCCTTCCTACTCCAAAAGGAAGTCATACATATCTATCGTTCTACTATTTTGTTATGGTTAATGTTCTGTTCTACTATTTTGTTACAGTTGTTATAAATTTGCAGGGTACAGAAGCCAGGCTTTTTGGCCTCTGTCTTCAATGATATTTCTTCACACCATTTTTTAAAGACTAGCACCATGCTATTCATCTTCTACATCTATTGAACTATGTTTAAGTGACATAAATATTTATATCAGAGTCCTTTTGTAATTCTTGAATGAATACAATTTGATCTGGCAATTTTTTACTATCCATTTTATCAATGCCTTCTAAAACTTTTCTTTTAAAAATTTACTTCCGAATCAACAATTAAAATTCTAGATTGTCTCTTTCTGTGGTGATGGACTATGGGGCAAGAGCCCTTCTCTGTGATCAATACCAGCTGAAACAATTAATCTGTATTTTTCTGTAATGTCTCTGTTTTGTCTGAGTGTTCCTTTTGACCCTGGTTACCTATGGCTAAACAAATGGACTTTGTTCTCCCTCTAATTAAAAAAATTAGAGAACCTTAATGCCGCCTTACTTGCATCTTGAAATGGCTTGTGCTTGGAAGTAACTTAGTAATTCCTTCTTCTTTTTTGTAGCAATACTTGAGATTTTCCAGTATTACTGTGTTTTCTGCACTCCAGTGTAGACCTTGTCTGCTTCCCTTCCATTTTATGGTTGCTGTTATCATCTTAGCCATTGAATGATGCTGTAAAACAGATTCTAAAATCATGTTATTTAGATACGAAATTTCAGTCCATAGGCGTTACATGGTGCATTTCTTACAGCTAACTTTGTACCATGTATTGTACCTTCATGATAAGTTGTCTTATTCTTTATATTCCTTCTAGCAATTTTGTGAAATGCTTATTCTAATTCATATTCCTTGGTTTTAGATATCAGTATTTGTCCCAAATCTCTAGAGGATGTCAGCATATCTGTGGTCAGGTATAAATCTGCAAGTTCTACGTATTTGCATTATGGAGTGCAAGCTCTTTTTGCTGTGGCAAAAATCAATATGACTTAAAGGATGAGATAGTTCTGTATCAAGGCTAAATTATTTGAATCAGGTATGTTAAGCGTGTTAACCACACCACACATCAAAGAAGTAATGATTAAATGTTATAGGGTAATTCCTTCTCAGACAAATTATCACAAGATATCTCACAGTGGCATCACTGAACTATGAGCAAAAGTGTCCATAAGTAAAGCATCAAACTATCATTATCACTGACTTTGCTATCGAAGCTTGTCATACAAAAATATGCAGATATTTTAAATGGAGATTAAATGATATTGAAATTATAGTAACCCAAAGCAATCATCTTAATATTGCTAGGTTTATGTATCTTCTCAAGATTAGAAAGGAAACTTTTAATGTTCTTTTCATCTTTAAATTTTTTTTAATTCCTTGCCAAATCTTTTTCTTTCATCATACATGCACAGTGCATCATAATTATAATCAGGATGTTCAAGACTGCAGGGCTAATTTTCTTCTTCAAAAAACTATTAAGCGTTCATAAAATGCATGGCTACTGTTGTGATTTTATTGGGTAACACTGTAAGAAACAAATTTTTGTTCTGAACTTTGCTCTACAGGATCCTAAAATGTGTATTTGGAAAGAGAGAAACGAATTACCATGAAATTAAAGACTGTACCAAAGCATATAGAGAAGGTAGCAGAGGGAAATGGGCACTCAGCGCTAACACGAATGTGCAGTTCTGGGGTGGTTACCTGCATGTTCTTTGCACAGCATGGCTGGCTCACCATTTAGAGCAATTGGCCTGAATCTAGACAGGCTTCCTCCTCACAAGAGGTAGTTAATAGAGACCTAACAACTTCTTGATGTCTTTATTTTCACCACAGCTTACACTTTCCCTATTGTTGCACAAAAGGACTAAACTTCGACTGTGAGATGCTTTTGCTGGCAGCCTTTCTGGCCTGTGTAATTACACTGCCAGGCGTGGGTTTGGGGTCTGTCTGCAACAGCCACAATAATTCCATTAAAGACAGGCTATGCCACATAGACAGTTATTTAAACAGGCTCATTGACTCAGTGCTTACCACTGCTACATGGAGTGGGTCCACCAGGTGGACAGCCCTGCACACCTTCTTCCACAAGTACATAGATGCTCATTTAGACAATGCCCACGCAATGCCTTTATGCCATTCCTGATGCCAAGGGAACTTGAAGGGAGTCAGAAGTGCTTAGCATGAAGTGCAGTCAGAGAGCAACAAAACTATGCAGAGGTAGCTCTGCCTAGAAAGGCAGCCTGTGTTATCTCTCCCTCCACACCCCTACCTCTATGAATGAATCTGGAGTGCTGTTTGACTAATCACTCCTTTCCAGGAAGGTGGTGTCAAAAAGTAATATCTGCTGGATAGCTGTAAGTTTTTCACACATAAATGAATGCAGCATCAGACATGAGAAATGTGAGAGAGTTGCAAGGGGAGGGCTAACAGAAGATGTAAACCTCTCAACTTCCCCTGTCTCCCTCAAAGAAAGTACCATCAGGAATGGGGACGCTCACACTACTGAGTTCAGAATAAAGCCTGTGGAGAATAAGCACTGTTATTCATGCTGAACAGGTTTACCCAGCTCTGTAAAGATGGGTTGCAGTCAGCACTTGTCAGTGCATTCCCGGTGCAGAAGTCTCCTTACCTTTTGAACTTACAAAGTGCCTGAGCACAGCTTACCCAGTAAAATAAAATCTGCAGCATATTGATAAATTCAGTTTTTAATTAGCTCTCCTTCTATCTCTATTTCTAATACTGACAGATCTTGAATGGGCTTTTTGTTATTACTATTGACTTTAGCCTTTTGAAATACTGCTGAGTGGTGACCCAGAGGGGTGGAGGTGGAATTAGATTCAGCAGTACTTATGCCATCATCTGTTTGGTATGTTACTTCCTTTCACTCTGATGTTGGGAAGATCACACCCAGCTTTCGCATTCCTCTTCAACAAGTTGTGTCAAGGGAAGGGGAGAAAGGAAGCTGCCCCACATACCACTGGATATCAGAAAGGAAGGTCTTAATTAGGATGTTGCGAGGTAATTTCTACAGAAATCAGCCCTTCCTTTTGTCAGTCCCAGGTCCGGCTTCTATAATCATTTCAATGACAGCGTCTTAAGGAGTGAGGGTTCGGAAGATAATACAGTACTCTCTGGGGTTATTTAATGCTTCTCGCTTATATCTAAAAGGGGTGTTGAATTCTTAAACTTAACAGCAGTCATAAATCCCTAAAAACAAAATTAAATAATGGAGTTGGACTGTTATTTCAGAAAGAGGCGAGGTGATTAAAACAGACAACATACCAGAACATGCAAAGTAATTTGCTCAGCGTTGTACAATAGCAGCCCATTCCTAACTAGCTGAAATTAAGAACTCTATTATTTTCTTATTCATAAATTTGAGAAATATAGATTATAAATTTTTTATTTACACCTTTCTTATTCTTCAGCAGTAGCTGTTATAGCAGTAGTAAATAATCAGAAGGCAGAAGACCATGAAATGTGCAATAGTGGTCATATATTTGCAGTATTACTGCTTATGAAATTTTTTAAACTTTAAAAATAATATTTGATCATATTTTGTAGTGTCTCATATGTAAAACAATGCACGTATTTCTATGACTCATTAAAAATGTCTTAAAACTGACTCATTCACCTTAGAAAGGAATATACTGGAAATCCTTTGTAGTATGCCTATAAACCTACAAGATAACATAATTCAACATAACTAAAGCATTCATAGTATTTCAATCATAAGAAAAAAAAATCTGCTTAGCCAGAGTCAAACAAACATTTGTGTCTCAAAACATCATTTTCTTTTTGTTTGCTATTTGCTGAATCAGGGACCATGAAGTCCAATGGTCCATCAGGACGACTTTGATACTGGAAACTAATTTATGTTAAGCACGTCTCATTCTTCACAAATAAGGTGCTTCTTAAACTTTTATGCAATGTTTGAACATTTCCAGTCCTGTAAGCTTTTTTTTTTTCATTGCTTAATATTCATGACACAAGAAGAAAACTAATGATGGTGAGCAGTCATCTCAGGGGGGTTAGAATGAGTACGAAAACTGCAGCCACAAAACCTGTGTAATGATCAAAGCAGAACTTTGCCTGCTGTCCATTTTATAGTGCAGTCTGCAATGACAGGACCGTGCCCATGAATTTGGAAACCTTCAAAAACTAGACAAAATGCCACACCAAGAAAGTGCCAAGTTCAGACACCGTGTCACAACCATTCCAGGAGAACCAATGGATGTGCCCATGTCATGGAATTCCAGCAACTCATTTGTGGGAAAATGTATGTTCTATAAAGAATTTAATCACTGAGTTACCTACACATTATTCTCCACCAGATCATCTTCAGTCAGCTTGAAGTTTATTTCATTTTCCTACACATTTGCTCATGAGAACAAGCCAAACCACCAGGATTGTTGTTATTATTTTTTCTTTGATAAGCTTCAATTCCCAGGGCCTCATGCCTGTTTAGTTAAAGAATGGCTTATGGTGCTTTAGTTTAAAAAGAAGGCCTTAAAAATGGGAGTAAATATCACTTACTCTCACATTAGAGCCACGTCACCCTCAGAATGGGGTAGACTGGCCTTAATGTGAATGAGTACTAGGCATCACACAAGCAGTGGAAACTTGTGAAACCTTTGCTCCATTTAAATCATAGTCTTATTGAACACAAGAAGGCCAATACTCCCTCCAGTTTCTTCAGTGGTTAGTAGAGAAACTCACTCTCCCACCAACTCAGAGAAAACTCAACAAGTTATTCCACTTTTTTGATTACCTATCTTTCCCTAGGTGTTTTGATTCATAAACATAGCCATTATCATAAACAGTTCTGATCTACTTATTATTTAAATTAGCCCCTGCAAGATCTAAACCATTACAAAATGTGGTCTTTCCAGTGACATTTTTGGCCTATGGATATTTTTGTCAACATTTCTGTACCTCTTCAAAAACACCATGCAGCAACCAGGGTCAAAAAAGGAAGATTTGGATGTGGAAAGTCAATTGTGTGGCTCTAACTCCTTTTCTTTCAACTAGAAACATAGCAATTATGCTAGGCAAATTATAAACAAGGGTGGAGATAATAATAAAAAGAATGATTTGTGTGAGAAAGAAAACTGCCACACTACTTAGTCACTGCAAATACACAAGTATTATGAACGTTACTTCACAGCTTGCTCTGTTGTCTACAAAATAAATATGTTTATGACTACTGAATATGGTTTTCTTAATACTGGAATTACATGATCTAAAGGAAGACACATGACAAATACATTCAGCAAACATAAATACATAATTTCATAACTCTGGCTTCCATTTATACTCACCAAAAGTGTGTAGACTCTAATACAGCCTTGTATATAATGTAGATATTCAAATTGTTCTCCAGGTTTTCAGTAAGGGAGAAAAGATCCAACAGTTAGAGTTCATGTTTACTAATGTTAGCAACTCAAGTTCAAATACTGCAGGAGATGATACTAATTAAAATTTGTTTATGGCCTCAGACAGTTCCTGATCTTTATATTACTATAGGCCCAAACCATTTTTGTCACATTCAGAAGTCTTTCATCATTATTATATCCCTTTTGTTTTCTACCTACAGTATCTGGAGATAATCTCCTCCAAAACATAGTATCTGTTCCAAGGGCATGTATTATTTACCAAATCTTTCTGACAAGGTAAGCGCTGAACTCAAGACTCTACCAAGATTTAAAACATTTAAAACATTTCAGGTTACTGTTTATATTTCACAGCTCTCAGCTCACAAACGAAGCATTTTAATACCGTAGTAACTATTCTTTATAGGAAAGAACTGAACAACAAGGTTCCACACATTTAAGTATTCTCCTCAATTCATTCCCACCTGACTTTCTTCTTCCCCAGATCCAAGAGTGACTGTGCAGCTTCCTTGATCCTGAAGCTTTTTCTGAAATATCCTTTCCAGGCATTCTAACCACAGGAGAGCACCAAGTTCACCATAGAGTTTCCCAGCTGTGAGAGTCCTCTACTGAGAGTCAACACTAAAACTGGAAACAAGTTACTTTTGCACCAATGAAAGGATGTGGAGTTATGTGCTGATCTCAGAACTACATTGGTTCTTTCTTCGACAGCAGAGCAACCCTGGACAGTTTTGAAATAACAATGGTACTTGACAAAACCTAGCTGACTAGCATCCCTTATGCAATGTAAGAGAGGACTGAAGCACAACACAAAAAGGGATCAGATCCCACTCAAATTGGTATCAGGTTCTGCTCTCTCCCAAGAGGTATTTCTTTGCTAAATAAAAAAGTGGTTTCTTACATAGAGTTAGCAGACTTGTTAAATCCCACATGCACAAGAATTTGCAGCATGCTTCAACATACTCAAGGAAATCCCTGGTATTGAGCCCTGAGTGTACTTACCCTAGATTCATCAGTACCAAAACCACCCATGACTTTTCTCCCCTGGGATCTGCCAAGTTAGCAATTTCATTGTTGTAACAAGATCTAAGTAGCCACTCTACAGTTACACAGGTCCGAAATACTGAACTCTCACAACAACTTGAAGGAAGCTGTGGCAATGACTGTTCACAAAAGCATGGGATGTGAACTACTTGCCCAAAAGTCATGAGGGCGTAGACTCCAGGTGCAAATCTAAAATGGTCAGTAGGATGGAGAAATGAAGATAAACTATCCATCAGTTAAACATTTGCTGTAGTCTTCACTGTAGAGCCCAATACTGGCAAGAGCTAGTAAGTCAGGAACAAGTATGGATCCAGAAGTTCAGTGCTCTCTCCCTGCCCTCCTTTCCTGTCCCCCCAATATGCACACACACACACACACACACTTTTTTTTCCTGAGCGGAGGGAGACTGTCTTCACCTTTCACTGTTAGGAGTCACAGTGCTCTCAAGTTTTACTCCAGAAGGTGGTACATTACAGATCCCTGGCATCAAGGGCCTACATACAGCACTGGAAGGCTAATTGATGAACTTCATCCTTCTGTATTCCAGCAAAGAGGACAGGCTATAAAATAGAGTATGTGACAAGTAATTCCTCTTGGAAAGACAGCTCATAAGTGAGCCTAGTTGTTTTTCATCAGCATAACTCTCACAGAGATGCTACTCAGCATCTCATACTGAGCCTTACCCTACAATGCAAAAGTAGATTTGGATTCAGCCTTTAAACACAGCCTGTAGCGAGACCCATTGGTGATTGCACAGGAACTTTACTGACAGTAATGTTGGAAAACATTGTGAAGACTATTCTGTAGACCTTTACTAAGAAACATCAGAAAGAAATGGATTGAGAGTTGCTTTTTCTGTTTGGTTGGCTCTTGATTGTTTTTTTTAGGCTCTGTTAAAAACATTTGGAGTAAGCTGAAGATGGAAACACTACAAAGAAGTCTGAGACAATATAGAATTATTTTATGACAACTTACATTAACCTTGAAATTTGAGCATGAGCAGGAATTTGTCCTTCAAATCAGTTTGGGAGGAAGTGTAGTGGGGGAGAACCATTCACCCTCTTTTAAAGAAGGGTTATGTTGTTCATTTGGATTATCTAGACATGTGTTACCCAGTCACACTTCACTGCACTGGCAGAGCCATCAAGCACTGCTAGCATCTTCCCTTTTTTCTGAGAACAGCATGTTTCAATTTTATGAAGAAAAGAATATTTGGGTTCAATCTAGCAATGAGTTTGATATTGAATATAAACAATTATTTTGAAAAAAAAAATGTAGATAGTAAGATCTAAAACCTGCAAACCTTAAAAACTTCTAAAATGGACAGACTGTGACAGCTGTGAAAGGATCAAGATTGTTTCCTCTACATAAGTAAACATTTCAGCAACTTGAAGAGGTAGGAAGGTAGCCCTGAAAGACAGTCTTAAATGGTTGTTGTGAAAAAACAGGCCACACTTCAAAAAATACTTCAGAAAATACTTCAAAATGAGAAGCTGAACAATGTCTGCAGAATAATGAAGTATTCAGTGGACAACAATATAGAGTGAAAAGCAAACATTCAGCTTCAGCTGTTACCTGAAGCTTGTTCTGTCGCTTAAAAAAATCTTGGAACAGGAAATAATATAGAACTATCTCTACCTACCTGTTTTCTATACCTCACATGCCTTGCTTTTGCTAAAACTTGAGGACTTGTGGGTCAAAAAAGACACAGCAAAGGGAGCTTCACATAAACAGAAAGAAGAGAGAGAAGAACCCAGACATAAACTGAAAGAGCTTCAGTAATGAAGAATGTCCTCTACTAGCATACATATGCCTTTCTACAAGCACTTGCCACGAATACCAAAAACTGACAGCAAAACCTGGCCCGTGGGAGGAGTAAGGGGTTCCTGTCTTCAGATATCCTAGGGGATGTTCCTGTGGATAAACCCAATGTTTGGATTCTGTCTGCAAGCAGATACTCAGAGCTCCCTAGGGTTTGCAGGATGTTTTATGTTGCCAGGCAAACAAATAACCTTGCAGCTATTTCCTTATGAAGAATACATGGCAATTATTCTGCCAGCTGTGTTTTGACAGAATTTGGATTTCAGGAGTTTTCTCTGCATTTTTCTATGAGAGACCACGAAATGGCCAAAAATTAAGTCCTCTCCTTTAAACAGGTAATTATACTGCATTAAAGATTTAATCAGGAAATTTTAGTTTTTACATGAGGGACTCTTTTACTTTAGATCTCAGACATGGCATAATGATTTCAATCAGTTGCACAGCTTTGAGCCCAAGAGGCAGGATTAGATTTTTGTCTTCCCTTTTTCTCTTTTGGAGGAAGGAGATTTGGAGTTAAGAAATCAGTCTCTATGTGAAACACCTACAGAGAAAACAAGGAGCCAGTTCTTATTAGTACAGTTCTCAGAGCAGACAGATGTATGCAAAGGCCCATCTCTTTTGAGTTCAGCTTCCCTCAGCAAAAGAAGAAAACATCTTTTTAGATGCTGTTAATGCAAAATGAGTTGTGTCAAAGGTAAAAGACTGTTACACTGAAAAACTCCTTTAATTTAGAATTATATCATGCAGGCCAAGGACTACCTTGCATAAGACATACAACGGTTGCCAGACTGATTTATTAGGTAGCTTAGGGACCTCTTTTCAGGTAAAACTGTAATTTGCTCCTTGTTTCAGAAAGTAGTGTCTATTAACCTACCACATCACAGTTTTCAGAGGTTCTCGGCCATAAGATGTTTTCTGAACACACTGAATTTCTGCATGGTCTAGATCGTAGACCTTCTCACAGAAGTGTAAAAGAAAAAGCATTCTTTGGCCCAGTAACTCAAGGCTGAAAAAGATTATGACTTTTCATTAGAGCTCTACAGTTCTCTTGCAGAAACATCTTTGATCATTAGACCAGTAAAATCAGTATAATAAGGTTAATGTAAAATACCAACACATATTTCATCCTGGAAAATAAAACAAGATTCCAGTTTCTAAAAAGGGGGGGGGGGGGGGGGGGGGGGGGAGTAGGAAGGCGTGTCTCATAATTCATGTAAAATCTGTTTTCTAAATGTACTTCAGCTCATTTATCTATTGATCTGCACTCAGGGAGGAGGCCTTGTGAAGTTTTTGGCATAAACATTATCCTCTCTTTATCATGTGAGATGAGACTACACTATTTGTAAAACAATTTCAAAGGAAAAAAAATCTTCATAGAAGAGAAGCTGATTTATTGATAGGCTTAGATAGTTTGTTATCAAACCCATGTTTGAGGTTTAACTATCACTTTCTTTTATAGCGCTGACTTCAAAAGAAACATTTGCTGCATGAAAATATTAATTTCCCTCCATCCTCACCAGCTTTTTCCTTAAATGAACCAAGAACCACTATAATTTCTGCTGGAGAGCAAAGTACATACCAAACTGGAAATTCAAAAGTACTGAATTGCAGGACTGTAAGTGAAGTTGAAAGGCCAAAATGGCAAGTGCACAAATGAAGCTGTCTATCTCAAATGTTGCCTCCATGGACAGGTTTTGCTTGGAAATTCTTTGTATGCCCACCTCTCTCAGGAGGACTTGTTGAAGCATTGAAGTGACAAGTCTTTGCTGAGCAGTCCATCTCAGGGTTATTTTAGGCCACACCTGGTCAGTACTGTCCACCAGGAGCCTCTGCATAAGTTACTGTCCACGCTTCTCACATATGGCATCTATGAGCCAAGTAGGCCACCTTTAACAGAAACAGAATAATGAGCCAACCAGAAAAAAATCTCATAAGCATTTTCTAAGACAATGCCAACAGTTTAATAGTTGACAGAGCATATTGACATAAAGATTTTAAAAATGGATCAAGGCAGATGACAAACAACCAAATAAGCAGTGTTTCCAGCAGAACAGCAAGACAACACTTAAGTTTTTAGGCTCTTAAATATTTCTTGGACGTTAAATATGAGTAAAGAAAATAACTTGAAAAATTTCCAAAGAATTTTTGAGACCTCAGAGGATCTACCAACCTGCCAATATAATTGAAGATCACAAAATAAAAGACACCAATGCAAGTCGGCTAACCCATAATTCAAATAATTTTCACCTTTCAGTGTGATGCATCTGCAAAATAAAGTATCAAACATACACACAAACGCAATTGAGAAAAAGATAAAGTATGTAGGCAAGTCCCTTTTACTTTATGACCTTATTCTCTCACCCCTAATGGTAACTCTTAAGAGGGCTGCAAGACTTTCTTACCAGGATGGGCACTGACTGACCTGCAACATCAACAGAGGTTATTCAGAGCTGAGCAACACAACAAATATTCTTCCTCATCAAACCACACAACACAGAGGTGACTGAAAAACACATTATTGATCTTGTAGAAGGAAGAGATGGAGATAGCCACACTCAAACAAAAAATCTTTACAAACACCATATAGATATCAGGAATGATCAGGGGGCTGGAGCACCTTCCTTATGAGGACAGGCTGAGAGAGCCTGGAGAAGCCTGGAGAAGAGAAGGCTCTGGGGAGACCTTATAGAAGCCTTCTAGTACTTAAAGGGGGCTACAGAAAAGATGGGGAGGGACTCTTTATCAGGGGGTGTAGGAATAGGACAAAGGTAACGGTTTTAAACTGAAAGCGTGTAGATTTAGATTAGATTAGGAAGGGTGGTGAGACACTGGAACAAGTTACTCAGAGAAGTTGTGGCTGTCCCCTCCCTGGAAGTGTCCAAGGCCAGGTTGAGCAACTTGGTCTAGTGGAAGGTGTCCCTGCCCATGGCAGGGGATTGAAACTTGATGATCTTTAAAGGTCCCTTCCAACCCAAACCATTCTATGATTCCATGATTCTCTGATAATATTAATTCTCCTTCCTCTTGTTCCAATAAACCTATATGCAGGATCATATGAGGACCAAAACTAGGCCTTTCCTAGCTAAAATCGGAATTCCTGCTCGACTGCCTCGAAGTAATGTTGTGCCTTAGTATTAACACCCGAATACACACGTACCACTTCTCTCTCCCACCTTCCTCCAGAGCCCAATGTGATTATATAGAATTGTAAGTCCTCCATGGAATACCAAGACCATCATTTGTTTGGCAGCCCTATGTCTACAGACAGCCTCAGTGTTGAACACAGTAACAGTCTTGAAGACATATAACCAGCAGCTTTCTGAGAGAGGGAGATACAGAAGCAACAAAGAAATACGACACAGCTGCAGAGAAAAAAAAAAAAAACACAACCACCACCAAACCCTCATTTCATACACTCTGAGTGACAAGATGTAGCTTACCCAATTTAATCTTTTTGTTTCCTCCCCAAAATACCTGTCTCATATTTACTTAGCCTCTGAGCCCTGTTTTTTTCAATGGACACATTTCCTCAGAAATGGTAACAGATGCAGTTTTACTCCATTTTCACATTAAACCTCCATTACATTTTCTTGTCAGGCCTGTCAAGGGATATGACTGCTGCACTCTTGCATCTGAACTTCATTTATCTGGAAGAATCTGATAATGTCAATCACTTTATTCCCAGGAAGATGCAAGGGAAAGAATTTGATGCACACAAGACAAGAACACCACCTTCACTGTATATGTAATCAGGATGAGCATGTACGTGGGACACACAGACAGCAACTAGGCTATCAGTGTCTAGATAGTTTAGCACAAGAGATCTGTTCCAATAGCTGTCCTTGACTGAGGCAGCACTGGCAAAGAGTCCACAGCCCAGCAGAGGCAGCCAACAGGGTTTGTCAAGATTTGCCTTTCTGATAATTCTTTATTATTGGTACCTGAAGTTCAAGCTGACTTCGAAAATAAGTAAGGCTTAAAGGTTCCTTAAAATATAAAGGTTTAAAAACAACTAGCAAAACTGATACTTTGTACAAGCAACAGCAGCAAAAGCTCAAATGACCTGGTGTTGAAGTTGATGATTTCCAAGAACCTGAAGTCACTTTACTAATCTCATGTATATGACATTAGATTGCTTTAAAATGAGCCATGTTTCAAGTTCACCCATTACAGGTCATGGCCTTGGACTGGAGTTTTAATTCCCTGTGTCATTCATTTCACATCACCTGGCTGAAACCCCAGTGGCTGCTCTGTTACAGATCCTCTACCTCTTCAATGTCCTGAAAAGTGAGGAGTGGAAGTCCAACTTCACAGACAAGCACTAGCTCGCCATATCCTAACTTCTGAAGTTAGCTGAGTTTAGTTTACTTAGCAACTTCAGTACTAACAACCTAAACCCACAGTTTTTAAAAATGCAGTTACTTTTATACCTTATGTGAAAGGTTTTGATTCCACATTTAAGTTTAACTGCTGGCAGAAGGAAGACAATTTATCCTAAATCTTTCAATGGGGCCAGTTTCTTTTACGCTTTCAGAGCCTCTGACACTGACCACTGCCACTGAGAGCCTGGACTGCATTGAATGAACCACAGGAATAAGCTCAAGCAGCAATTCCTGTTTTCCTATGTTGAGCAAAATCAACTGTTTAAAGTTGGGACTCTGCAGTGTTCTCATCAATAATGTTATTATATTGTCACATTCAGAAAGCCCAAGCAGCATACACAGTGTTAGAAAGCAGAAATTTTCAGATTTGAGAGAAGCTATGAAGGGGACAAGCCATCTCATCACAAAACCAGCTTTTCAGACATAAGACAGTAAAACCAGTTGCTTCATCCCTCCCATTGAAATCCTTTCACTTGCCATCATATGTTTACAGCCTCTTCTGATTACACAAAATAAGCAAGCCTCCCTCTGGAGCTGGCAGGGCCTCTATTACCATCGCTACAAAGGATTTTTCTTCCCACATCTCTTTCCTTCACACATCACCTTTTTCTTCTAGCAGATGCATAGCTAGCAAAAAGGAGGCCTCAGACACTAGCAGTATTGGTGGGCTATCACTAGCCCATTCCCACAAATCTACTGCTAGCCAGACATTTCCCACATGACAGCTGTGCTGGAAGTGTAATTCCAAAACCGTGTCTATTGCATTATTCTGTAGACACAATTCTGGGGAGGTTAGTTGAAAGGCATTTCGGCATTCTGCCACCTACACCCTGCAACCACAGAGGAGTTTTAATTCAGATAAAGTACCTATGTTTTATGGACACAGCAAGGAGAATTTCCATGGATTTAACAAAAAGCCCCAGCTCACAAAAAGCCCCAGTGGAAGTAAGGAAATTGGCACCAAGAACATTTTGCAAACAATTTACACATTAAGTCCTCTGGCTCTATTTTCTCTTGTTATTCTTAGCAACTGGTATTTAGAAGAGTGCTGATACACTTAGCATCATAGGAGGAGTGAACAACTGGTTTCTCTAGCAGGTAGTAACTGGAATCAAACCATGCACATACCAGACAGGCCAGCTAGAAAACCTGCCTATCTGAAAGTCATGCAATGTCTGCAACTCTGTCCTCATTAAAATCTCTTTTGCAGAAATCTCCTTTTTTCAGTGATGTCCACCAACACAGCCAAACTACATTAGTCACAATAACACTGCCATGCTCTCACTAACTAATTTTAGTCATTCCCTTAAAAAGACAGCTATGGCCTGAAAGTTTCAGTACATTGCTTGTCTGATTTTGTTTCTTTAGCTTGTAGACTTTTATGTTCTCAGTATTTAACATCTGCATGGGAACAGAAAAATGATCTGAAGGATTTTGATCCTCCATTTTTAAGATTAAGCAAACTCACTCATCATCTGTCATAGTAAAAAAGATGAAGTTTCTTTTTTTTTTTAAATCTGAAAGCAATGTTAGTACAAGAGTTAAACTGGTGGAAATTACATTAAATATAATGATCTTTAAAAATTTACTCAATTAAAACAAAGTAAATATTATTCCCTACAAGGGAAAAAGATCTTGAAATACATCTTCAGTCAGGCTGCTGTACTTTGTATATTGCTTTTAATGATGAAACATAGTACCTTCTAACAGCATATGCTGTCTCAGCATGACAGACAGTTCAGAATCACTTCTCTTATATGTTGTTCTCAAAAAGAGAGAAGCCAGTGCTGCTTTCTTACTGGATTTAATGATGTATCAAGCATGCAGGCCTCTGGAGAGGAAAGGTGGGTGCATTAATATTGACAGAACTACTTCTTCTTCCCATTCCAGGATATAGCAATGTTTTACGGAAAAGGATGCGTCCACCATACTCTCTCATCTGCATGTATAAAGGGAAGAAAATTAAAACCCATACTCCCAAAAGTCAACCACAAACATAATGATGGTTTGTAAAAGCTACCTGTAAACAAGCAAATATAAAAGCCAGAGTCATCATGCTATATTGCAGCTTCTCCTATTTGGCTAACCAGGTTCACATGCATCAACTTCATATGATGCATAGTCTAAACCAGCTATGGAAAACAACCCTTTTCACATGAAGGGTGGCAACAGAAATAGTTTTAGAAACAGAAGTGTGTGCCTTCTATGCTGGGGGAGCTAATACACAGACCATAAGACAATCTTCTTTTTAAGAAACCATATGCTTTTGTGCAGTTTTTGTGTCACAAACTGAAGGTGTTTGGGGGCTCAGGTGAGCATTAAAAGATCTAATTTCTACCTTTGCTTTTTTAATTGGAGATCTACCTGCAACAGCAGGCCCTGGTCCTCTGTTCTGGACAGACAGTGCCATGGAAAGGCACCTGTTTGGATACACTGCCTGCAGAAACAAACAGGCCGTGTTATGAAAAATAACCCAAAAGAACAGCAAGGGATGATGGGCTGAACTCAGGTACAGTGGCCCTTAATACAATTACTCAGAAACAAAATGGGATGGTAGGATATGAAAAGTATTAAAAAGGTTTGTAGAATTCAGGGGAAGAACAAGTAGGAACACCCTTCTTCCCATCAAACCTCCATCTTCTTATAGTCAGAGCTGGGCAGAGCTGGATGCTTGTCCTCTCTACTGAAAAGGTTCGAGATTGCAAGGTTTTTACCATTCCAGAAGAGGAATTCCCTGTCTGCACTCAGTTTGCCTGGTAATGGGGAAGTTGCATCCAAATAACTTCTCTGCCTCACTCAAGCAGTAGTTGGTATTAAGACCTGGTTGAAGAGTGCAGACAAGTTTCAGATGATTGCTCTGTTCAAGCACAATCTTAACAGTATTTATGTAAACTACATCTGTAGGAATAGTCTGTATCAAAAAGGTAAAGAGTGATGGTTTAAATCATACTTGTTACCACTGCCCACATACACTCAGCAGGCCAGTGAAGAGGACAGTTTACAGTCTTTCTGATCTTAATTGTTTAAAATAATCAAACTGATTTGAAATAGGGTTATCCAGCCTAAAACTACCTGTGGAGATGTGCTGAAGAACATCAAAGCAGAGAACAGCAGAGTCACCTGAAGAAAGTAACAGATGAGGTTCTAGTGAGTGCAAAATAATATATATGGGTGAAAAAATGACCTTAAGTAGATATACATAATGATAGACTATGTTAGCCAAAAGTATGTAGGAAAACTAGTAGACAAAACCCATCAGAGCTCAATGTTTATCAAACAAAAGAAATAAAAGAAAATTTATGAGAGCAATATAGGTCAAAGTGGATAACGTAATTACAGTTTCGTTCAGAGCAATGACACAGATGTTCATACCAATCCACCTCATGGCATACATAGAACCTAAAGAAGTACAGATGGAGGAGTCCAGGATGATGGCAGGTTTTGGAAGAGCTTCGTTAAAAGGAGAGACTGAATTAATTCATTTTTTTCATTTCACCTTCCTCGTTTGTCATTCTGATTAAATAAACCTAGTTTTAGGTTTCTTCAAGAGGACTACTTGGCAAAGCTCAAGAGGAGAGGTAAATGAAAATAAAATACTATAAAAACAAACCATGAAGAGAATATGGTAGAAGACTATAAAATGATAAATGCCATAAAAAAAGTTTGTAGAGAATGATTTTTCATGTCTTCTCACAATACAAAAAATAAGGAGACACCCAAAGAAATGATAAGGCTTAAACAAAATGAAATGCTTTTTCCACATAACTTCTTAATTGAAGTGTGGAATTCATTACCACAGTGAGTTATGGAGGCCACAGCATAAAAGGAATTGAAAAAAATAAAAGGGGGATATGTGAAGGATAAACTCACTGGAGGCTGTTAGACACAATGGTCCAGATGTAAACTTTAGCACAGGAAATTCTTGAACCATCAATTACTGGAGGTGGGGATAATGACTTGCTACATCCCCTGTTCCTCATCTTCCTCTTTAAGCACTTACTGCAGGCCACTGTTTGCAGTAGGACACTGGGCTGGCTGCACCTTCAATTGATTCATACATAAGTTCTTCCCATTTTAAGTTACATTGCATTTACCATGGTGTAAGAAAACACTTGTGAGTTGCTGGCTACTGCAAGTGATGTGACAGGGTCTAGTCTGCTGAGAGTTTGTAAAATGCAAATTATTAATAGTAAGCGCTAAACTTCACAATGAAACAAAAACTCAAATTTTGTTTAGAGATCCAGTTCCCTTATATTTCACTCAGGATGGGTCTAATACTGCGTGGAGCAGAATGTTTCTGGAGTGTTACTGTAACATTCTGTGACATGCAGTGCTGTCAAGAGGGACAAAGAATAGTCCAGGACACAAAAGCTCAGAGAGTGAGTTCCATCGAGCATCTGTCTGCTAATGAGTGAAAAACTTTTCTCTGTTCACTGGAATTTAATAGTAGAGACTGATAGCAGCATGGGGCTGTGAGAAGCACAAGTCCTTAGAAACAAGGGACATGACTGGCCCATACCTAATTAGCTACACATTCAGGGGCACTAGCACCCAGGTACTGTAACTATATGCGCAAAAAAACTTCATCAATTACTGATACAGCTGTTTATGTGAAACAGCATAGTAAACTACATCAGACTTTAATGTATTGTACTCAAAATCTGTATGCCAATTTTCACATGTTCCTACACACACATAAATTGCCTATTTTAAAGCAATATTCCTCATTACATTCTCCTGTATAAAATTGTGATTTAAAACTATTCTTTTGTATGGAGAAACATGATAGCATCTGGTCAGTTTACAATGAAATTAACTATCATTTCATTTAAATTAAAAATCTTATGGTTGTGTATTTGGTCACTACATTCATCTACTATTAAAAGTGTACTTAAAAAGAAAAAAGAAAAAAAAAAGCACTCACCCAAGTGATTGAAAGAAAGTTAATTGCTGAGACTGACTTATGATAAGAACCCACACAGTCAGCACTTTGAAAGCACGGCTCAGAAGAATTGGCACCAACAGAGAGGTTTTCTATAGTCCTCTGATATTTACATTAGAAGACATTTGTGCAAAGCCCAGCAGATTTTCCGACCGAAGGCAGCCAGCCTCGTGCAGAGGGTGGGTGAGGAAGGAGGGGCGGGCGGGAGGGCTGCGGGCAGTGGGAGCCACGGGGTGGGAGTTCCTCTCCCCCCAGCTCAAAGTGCAGGAGGAACAATGCTGAGAAAGGCTGGCAGCTACGCCCAGGTCAGCAGAGACGGACAGTCCCCCACCAGTGTTATCCCCCACCACGTCCTGGCTTTTCAATAACATTTACATGTTCACGGTTGTGAACTATGGAGCTTTATTTTCTTGCCCGACATGGTGACTTCAAGGGGAAACCCATTAGAAGATAAAAGTTGCTTAAACCTTACGGTGATAAACTACAAAGGGAACAGTCCTTATGCATTACTACTAGGCATGCCTTGGCTGACATTCCTGTAACCCCAACAGCTTTTCTTTTCCAAGGAGACCTGCACTTATTGCAGCACGTTTCAGGTGCACATGGTTACCCCATGGCAGACATTAGGGACCCCGGGTCCTATCCAGCCCAAATACCTCTTTACCACATCTCCCTTCTCCAGCCCTGGGCAGAGGTCCCTGCCTGACTACACTCTTCCTCACTTTTCCCTGTTAATACCAATACAGGGTGGTTTCACACACACAGGGAGAATCTGGGCTGGTGTCAACAGGTTATTGGTTTCTTTCAGCTCTTTGGGGTTTCTTATAGGGGGGTGCAAGAAGACACTCTATGAATGAATTAATCATTCCCTCTTCTGATGCTTTGATGATTTTGAGAATCCAGGTGTTGCTTACGCATAGCAACAGCTATCACCACGTGGCCAGTGAAGTTGGGGAAATGGCAAACATGGCAGCATTTGTGATGGTATCCACAGGTCACTGTGGTTAGGAGGCTTCCCCTGACCCTATCTGCTCCTCAGGATATCATCCCCATGCCCAGGCCCTATGGCTGCAGCACATTCCATGGCATTTTTTGTGCTGCCGGATGAATTAAACCTCCATCCCATAGCATATGCTCGTCTGTAGCCTAAGCTATCAGCCACAGAGCGGTACAATGCCTCTGCGGGCCTCAGGCATCTCCTGCGGACAAGCCATTGCCTCTCATTCCATTCATGTCTTTGCAGCAGGTCTCAAGCACAGAATCTGCCCTGCTCTTTGTGGTTCTTCACTCACAGGTGGCTGTACACACCCTTCCCAGAGCCGCCGGGTCCCTCTGGCCTCCAGCCCCGGCGTGTCAGTGACCTCTAGAGGCTCCTGGCTCACAGCCCACAGCCAGGACACGCTTGTGTCCATTGCTGCAAGCAGGGCCTGCCCACCCTGCCTGCGGAAAGAGCTGTTTGTGCAGAGAGAGACCAAGCTGCGGAAACACCACCTGTGTATTGTACTTGCAAAATCCGCACTTGTTTTTGCGCAGAGTCCATCAAACGCAGTGGGCAAAGCCCAGGTGCTGAGCACATTACAAGGCACAGATGTCTGCAGAGGTGGGCAATACACTGGTCACACAGGTTTTAGATCCTTGTTGTGGTTTAACTCCAACCGGCAACTAAGCACCACCCAGCTGCTGGCTAACTACCCCCTGGTGGGATGGGGAAGGGAATCGGAACAGTAGAAGTAAGAAAACTTACGGGTTGAGATAAAGACAGTTTAAGAGGTAAAGCAAAAACCACGCATGTAAGCAAAGCAACGTGAAGGGCATCATCACTGTGAGAAAGCTGTGAAGATCTCCTTCAGGGAAAAACTGAGGAAGGGGGTATCCTCTATTAAGCAAGGAGGCAGCAAAAGCCCTGGTCTACTGACAGCACCACAGTCCACAAGTAGCTTCAGATGAGTTACCTTAACACAAGTCTCTAGGTACACCTTACATACATCAAAAATCATAAAATGGTTCACTGCCAAGGCAGGCAAAAGCTACGCTGATTTCCTCTCACACACACTCACACTGACCAGCAAGTTTTGTGCTTCTCTCCTTAAATGGAAGTTAATACATTCTCACCCTGTATATTTATTTGTTCAGAAAAAAAATCAAGAATTAAGATATCTTGCATACATCATATGCTCACGTCACATTTTCGTTCCCGTTCCCTGGCACCACAAGTAACTATAATGCAAGGCATATCCCCACCTTGAGGAATGGGGCTCTGACCTGCAGGCTTCTGCTGATCTGGGTTTTCCTGTAGTTTATGTTTAAATTCTTCGTCATCTACTACAGGACACAGCTTTTCCCATGTTTTCATAGAAATATAAGGGTTTTCAGAACATATGACAGTGTGGGATGATAGTTGTTGGAGAAATAGCCATTGCATGCAAAGGGAAAAACCAGGCATGAAGTAGCCCACAGTAAGACACCACAGACTAACCCATACATGCTGGACCACTGGCTGGCTGTGTAACATAGAGCTGTTCAAGCACATGATGCATGTGCTTGAGTTTAACCATGATTCATTTCCCATTATAGAAATCCCCCAAGCACTCTGGGGATGCAGAACCTTCAAAACCCTGAGTATGCAGAACAGAGGGTCTGGGTATATATAGAACATACACACAGTTCTTAGAGCTTATGAAATGGTCTGTCTCTGTGTTACAGCTGCCTCAGATAACATTGACGGGTGGAAAAGAGGGAAGGGTTGTTTAGGATTAGAGAAGGGCATTTACATGCACATACTGGCATCCCACAAACCCTCAAATTCTTGGAGTGTCCTGGCTGAAACTGGAGCACTCAGCTACCAGTACATATTGCATAATAACTCAATAGCCACAGATCTTAAATACTGCTTTCCTCCTGCATCTGAAAGTGCTTGGTAACCTGGACAAAAAAGAGCAGAGAGAACTTTAACTCATTCCCAACTACTCCTCACAGTGGACATACTCCAGACAAAAAACAGTGTGTGTTTTAGTGAAAAATGTTGAACAATGCTGGCTGGCCCAACCCTAAGCACCCAGCATTGCGGTTCACCCTGCCATGCCAGCATCTGCCAACACTGCCTCACATCAACTCCAGCATGCAGACGAACTCACACAATCATCTTCAAGCCTGCCTCTGACATCCTGCACTTCTCTTTACTTCTCAGCTGCTCAAACCCATCCATCTGACAGTAGCTGGGCCTTTTTATGAACCTTGCCTCAAAACTAAGCCAGAGAAGTGGAATTCTGAAGTACTTTTTTGCAAACATAGTCAGGATAGACAAAGCCAGTCTGACCAATTCTGTACCAAAACAAGAGCAACTAAAGTAAATGGGTTGTTCTCAAGGATGTTTTTAAGCAAGTACCACAGAAGTAATGGTCCATTATCTCTCTGTCTCTTACCCTGTGTAAAGGCTTGTTGTAGACAGCCTTTGTTCATGCTGCTGATGAATGACATCTTTACTTCCACCTTGCAAATCTAATTCTTATTAAGCACAAAGTGACAATAACATAAGCTAGTAAGCTAGTCCATTATGAACATGTGGGCAGAGTAAGAAGGTCTGTTCTACAAACTTATTTAAAGAAAATTATGACACCTCTAGTAGACTAAGAAATTGCCATATATGTTACTGATATAATAACGTGCATCTTAAAAACTTCTGTTACAGGTTTATGATTAAAAGCTGTGAGAACGGGCTATTGTGAAGGGAAGCATTTTCTCTACTTTTTATAGATAGATTTTTATTGGTTTTGGTATTTTAGCCCAGATCCCAGAGGGGAAGGAAAACTGAATCTTAATTTCATCCACATAATGATATCTTACAATTGTGAGGAAAACTTGTAGAATCCAATTTCTGATGTCATGTCTGTGAAAATGAAAGTTTTAGTCATGGAAGGCAGTGAGGAGGAATTTTTTTTCAGATTGCCTGGTGCTTCCTGGTTAGTACCAGAGAATACACCCTCTCTCAGGTGCAGGCAGCTCTCTTCACACAGAGGATTTCCCTTGGAGTCAAAAAGGAAGAATCTGAACAAACCAGAAGATGTTAAAAATTATGCGTATCTATCTACCCCATTCTCTCCATGCATCAGTTTAGTACTTTTCTCTACAGGCAGGCAAGACATATACTAGAGCAAGAGAAAAAGAAAAAAAAAAAAACCCCAAGGGAAAAATAAAAAGAAATGAAAACCAGAAACAGACTAGTACCATCACAATGTATTTACAACACTGTATGCGGTAACAGGTCTGGCTGCAATACATGTAGGAAAGCCTGCTGGAGCAATCGTGTCATGCATAGAGATAGATGTCAAGTTTTCTTATCCAAGGATTAGAAAAATATGTTTGTTTCCAAATAAGCTTATCTTGCACGCTTCCAGGAAATAGTTTAATGAAGCCTGCCGGTCAGCCCCCTTTCTTTTGCCATGAAGTAAAGAAAACAGCAGTGATGCTGGAAACACTGACAATGGCAACTGATTTCTGTGTTATCTGCTGGAACTTGCTCCGGGTGCTTACCCAGCTCTACCTGACTGACTCCAAGCTTCAGTAAGATCTAGCACTAAGAATATCCCTAATCACTGCTCAAACATTTCCCTCTTCAAGCAAACCAACACTGACCTATTACAGTTGGTATGATCCCATTTCAAACTTCAAGAAATGACCTCTGTTTTTATTTGAGGTACTTAAAATGGTCTTAGTTACAAGAAGAAATGGAATATCTGTGCAATCACACATGGAAATGGCATGCTGAACACACTAGGAAAAATAGCATTGCCATATTTGTAAAGCTCAGAAAAACTCCTTGGATCATCCTCTGCTTTACTGAAAGCTGGGAAGATGTATTTTGACTATCAAGTCAATTCATACGGCTTTTTATTGACAGCACAGTCTAGAGTGGGGAGAGAAAGAAACGGGGATAGAATGATGTATCTGGAGAAGACTGTACACTGACCAATGTACAATGCAAAGTAAAAACAATGCAAAAGCAAGAATTACTTGAAAAACAGAAAGGAATCAAAGCCAAAATGTAACTGCTCAATGGAAGAGAGCAAAACAATGTGGTTTTGCTTGGAGAGGGCGTCCATCACGTGCTTATGAGAGCACAAACAAAGCAGATTACAATCCTGACAGTATGGAGCACTGACTGCATCTGAGGCTTAAAAATACATTGGCAGGATAAAACACAAGTAGTCATTCATGTTTCGATAACACAAAAGCTGCAGGCTTGCTGGTTGTGCTGGGACAGAAGGTGAGGAGCAGGGGAGGTCCCAGCATGGCTCCTTGAGCCCTGTGCAGGGGAAAGTTTCCTTTGCTCACAGTTTCCTCTCACAACAATCCAAACAGAGCCATGGGATTTTCCCCTTTGCATGGCCAAGACTCACGCTACTGATAACAGGACCAAAGCAACCCCAGGGCTGAGGCACCTCCCGGTCAGCTCATGTGCCTCACAGATCAGAAATGCAGACTTCAAGTTAGACATGTGTTTTGCTGAGCTAAAGCCTGAGTTGCTGTTACAGGGATGGTGGTACAAGGACTATTTCTTACCTTCAAAGGCTCCAGCTGTGGCTAGAAATGACCCAAGAAAAGCTGGTGTAACAGAAGTTGGCACAGAAGTGTAAAGAGACTGAAGGTCTTTTTTTTATCATAATCTCCAGGGTCTCTACCTAGAATCACAAAATGGTTTGTGTTGGAAGAGACCTTAAAGCTCATCTAGTTCCAACCCCCCTGCCATGGGCAGGGACACTTTCCACCAGATCGTGTTGCTCAAAGCCCCGTCCAACCTGGCCTTGAACACTTTCAGGGAGGGGGCAGCCACAGCTTCTCTGGGCAACCTGTTCCAGTATTTCACCACACTCACAGTAAAGAATTTTTTCCTTATATCTAATCTAAATCTACCCTCTTTCACTTTAAAACCATTATCACTCCTCTTATCCCTACACCCCCTGATAAAGAGTCCCTCCCCATCTTTCCTGTAGCTCCCTTTAAGTACTGGAAAGCTTCTATAAGGTCTCCCTGAAGCCTTCTCTTCTCCAGGCTGAACAACCCCAACTGTCTCAGCCTGAACTCACAGGGGAGGTGCTCTAGCCCCCTCATCATCTTTGTGGCCCCTCTCTGGACCTACTCGAGCAGGTCCATGTCCTTCTTATGTTGGGGGCCCCAGAGCTGGACACAGCACTCCGGGGGGGGATCTCATGAGAGCGGAGTAGAGGGGGAGAATCACCTCCCTTGACCTGCTGGCCACACTTCTCTTGATGCAGCCCCAGATACAGTTGGCTTTCTGGGCTGTGAGCGCACCTTGTTGACTCATATTCAGTTTTCCATCCACCATTACCCCCAAGTCCTTCTCTGCAGGGCTGCTCTCAATCCACTTATCTCTCAGCCTGTATTTGTGCTTGGGATTGCCCAGGCCCATGTTCAGGACCTTGCATTTGGAGTTGATGAACTTCATGAGGTTTGCACAGGCCCACTTCTCCAGCCTGTCCAGGTCCCTCTGGATGGCAAACCTCAAATGCTTCTGAAAAATATGCCCTTCCAGTTATCTGAAGTTGAATGCAATATTTATACAACATCTGGTATTTTGTTAAGCAAAAGCTTGCCCATAACACTCTATAATCAATACTGACCTTATTTTTTCCTCTTGATTTGGTTTTATTATGCCTACTTTTTTTTTGGTTAAAAATACCATTTCACATTTTGGTTTTTATTCTGCAGCTGAACATCACCAGCAACAACCAACAGCAAGTCTCAGTAATTCTGCATTTTCTTTTGGGGCTCCACCTTCCCTGGTTGTCTCTAGGCTATACTCTGATAGCAATCAAAATAATTTTACCCCTTGCTTAGTAACACTAGCTACTGCAGATATAACAGTAACCACCATGGAGAGATGTTACTGTCTCAAACTCTTAATGGAAGCCTCTGAGAATTACAAGTGAGAATACTTAAAAATATCTTGCAGGAAAACTATCAAAGTTTGATATAGCCTTTACTTTTTGAGTTTGTTTGGTTTTTGTAGCAAGTTTTTCTTGCATTTTTAAATATTTAAGTGGTTTAAGAAGTAAAAATTGTATTAAAGAACAAATGTCAAGATTAGCAATAGTAAACTATACCTTGACTTTTGCAAGGTTTTTGACACACAGTATTCTTGCATCCGTACTAAAGGACAGTCTGAGTGAACCACAGAGTAGGCTGGGAAACCAGAAGGATGTTCAGGATTAAGGATTGGGGTCAGTAATTCACAGTCCAACTGGCAACCGGTTAGGGGTGACATTTCTCCGGGGACACTGCTGTGGCCAATGCTATTGAGCATCCTCCCCAGTGACCTGGGTAGTGGGACACAGTGCTCCCTCAGCGAGTTTGGGGAGGGCAGCAGTGTGCGCCGGCAGTGCTCCGCAGTGGGAAGTTTGGCTGGACTGGGTCGGCAGGCTGAGGGAAGGGTCATCCCCCCACTCAGTGCTCCTGCAGCCCCAGAGTACAATTCTTCCTGTAATCACACAGGTGTTGATAGATCAAACCATGAGCAGTTTTGGAGAGACAAAATAGTGAGGGGTTGGTCAAACTGAGTTCCAGAATAAGTTTGGATACTGACCCACTGAGAAAAAGAAGTGACTGAAGAGCCAGATGAGGAAAAATTAAATCCAGGCAGGATTACTCTTTACACTAATCCCTTCCCCTCTATCTATTTTGCAGTTCTTCAGACTGTGTGTAAATCCCCTTGCAGCTGCAAAAACGATGGAATAACAAATTTGTGTTAACCTCATGACAACCTGGAGGGATGAGATCAAGCAAGAACACATCTTCAACAGGCACTGGAGAGCAGCAATGCAGATGGAGGAGGGGATGTTGCCAACAAATGCTTCCTGTTTTGATCCACAGGGTGAACGTACAACATAGGCTCCTGCTCTTATCATGAGAAAGCTCTTCCTTCCTATGTCTCTCAGCTCAAGAGGTCAAAGCAAGCTGATCTGCCTGAAAACAAGCAGAAAAGAAGCACAGTTCGTTTTTCACTGGCAACAAATCTGCTGCTCCATACTGAGGCTAGCTCTGTCCTGCAGTACCCACCTGGCTGTTTGCTCCCCTCTTGCCCAGCAGATCTCTCCTGAGGCTCCTGTGAACCCCCTCTCCTGCACCCCAGACCAGTGTTCCTCCTGCATTTTCCCATCAACAGCAGAGCCAGCTCACACATTTCCACTGCCCATTCCTGCTCCTCACGTGTATAGGTCTGCCTGACAGGTCAGATGGGTGAAATGATGGGAGTTAGAGATAATCCCGTTAAAACAACTCTGTAAAGCAGCCCCATCACCTCCACCCCAGGAAAGCCACCCCTGCTACTCCCAACCCTGTTGCCACAACACCACATCCTGGTTTTCTGCCCTGGAACCACCCACCAAAGCTGACCCTTTGGACAGAGATTTTGGAATAGAGCAAGATTTCCACACAATGCATTTAATCCAAGTTTGCCACTTCAAAAGTCCCACCATCAAAAATGTACTTTTCTAATTCTGTTTAGTCCTACCATTTCAAAAAGTAAACAGGCTTCCTGTTAAGAACCTCCCATCAATGCAGCAATCACCATTTTGGGGAACCTGCACATGAGTAAAGGTCTTTTCAGTCACCAAAGCCACCAGGAGCCAGCTTTTTCCCCATTCTCCCAAAAGGACAACCAAAGGTCAGGTTTTGCCTCTTATCTTTCCAGTTTCCAGAAGCACCTTCATTTTTACCCTGTGATCCTAGGAGGCTCCCTGATACATAAAACAAGTCAAGTTTCAATAGCACCATTTTTTTCTTCTCAGTGTAATAGCTGCTACTGCCGTGATTCATGCATGTCCCATGCAGCTCAATCAGTGTCTCTGGACATTTGTGTTCTTCAAAACCTTGTCTGCAAATCCTAATTCCATCAATACGCTTTATGCACCCACTCATTTCTGTTTAATTATGCTTTGAACCAATAAAAGTCAAAGGTATATAATTCTAGTTTTATCAGACCCATACAGCTCTGAATAATGATACTTTACTAGCAGGGGAATAGTTTCTTCTACAAAAGTACACATAATAGTGTCCCAGAGCCTCTTCTGCGTTTACACTGAGGTGCTGATTTCTTTCAAAGAATTAAAGAAGTAGAATTACCTTATACAGTACAGGATAAGATTTTCCAGCTGAATAATTTTTTTGGTAAAAATACAGATTTGGGTACAACTTTAAGTATCTGCAGACAGGCACGTAATTTATCTATTAGTTTCAGCTGAAAAAGCCTAGAGAGAAGGAAAAAGAAATATTGAGAAATGTTTTGATATTTGATAACTTAGTTTAGAAATGTTTCTGAACATAACACTGAATAAATAAAAAAATATAAAAAGAAATTCCTAAAGTAACAATATTTTTTCTTATTTTCCAGTTCAAGAAAGAATAAATGTTTAACTTTATTTACAGGCCAGATCTTAAATCAGAGCTAATCTAGAAACTAAGATGCCTCCTAGAAAAGGAGTTGCAAGGCAGTGCATTAGAGGAATCTACCACAGTCTCAAGAATACAAATTGCCTGAGATTTAGGTATGCTTATATACTGAACCGTAAACTCTTATCATCAGTCTAAAGCCAATATCTAACCAAACCTTAAGACAGAGCTACATTGTTTGTTAACTAGCCATATTAGGCAGTTACGTGCCAGTTTAACACATTCACATCCCATCTGACTGCTAAATTTCTTAAAAAAAAAAAAAGATAACACCATGAAATCTGGTTTTCTACAACAGGGCTGAATTTTAAATAACAGCTCCTAAAATACCAGGAATTATTATAATCTTCTATTAGATTACCTGAATGTTTGCTCAGAAAATTAAACGTTACAGGTTTTTTCTTCTCATTCAGACTAAGTATTTCAGGTTAGAAGCACCAGTGGAGACCATTTAAAGATTTAACACTGAGTCTTTTGCTTGCTCCTGAAGGAATGTTGACTCAGCTCTGGGGTTTTGGTTATCCCTTATTAGAAGCAATTATTTTAGTTAAATAACAATGGATAAATATCTCAGAACTTCTGGGACAACATTTTTCCAATGGAAAACAGCTAATTATGAAAGTCCACATGTTTTGAATAGGACTAGCGATTGCAAAGAAATCTTGGTGGACAGCTGCCAGCAAACTTGCCAAGCTCCCCAGCCATCTGCCTGTGGGTCTGCTGAGAGACTTGCTCTCTGGGACTGATATATCTACACTATATAATCTGAATCTGAGCAGTTGATTTTCCTAAGAAACAAGCTTTGCTTTGACAGTTTTGCTTAATGAAGCACTTCTCAGGCCACAACCTATTTGTGATCCTGTGAATCAGTCTGATATTCTTCTCTGTGCCAGAAAGGTGTTTTTTGTTGGCTCTTACAACATGCTTTGTACAACTTACCCCACCAGGACACAGCTTTCAACCAAAGCCACTTCACAGAACAGCTGCTTCCAGATTTATCCTCAAATGCTGCCTGCCTTTAGCAGCTTAATTATCTTATCAGCTTCAGCATCGTATAGTTATCTACAGGCACCTGTGGGAAAGAGGCAGTCTTGGGAAAAGGGCATTATCCCTCTTTTCAGGCCTGACCTCAAAATTTTTTCCCAAGCCTGAACATTTGTTATGACACCAATTTCAGACCTTGCAATAACTCACTGTGATAGAGGAGACAGCAGCCAGAGCTCACACCCTTCCCAGGGCTAGGAGGCTCGCAAGCCCTAGAAACCACCTGGCCGTGTCATCCCTGCCTCCAGCAGTTGCTGAAAAAGTTCTGTTATCTGCATCAGCCAGCTGGCAAAGGGCTTTGAAAAACTCACTCGGGTAGCATATGTTGTGATGAAAACACAGGGGCCAGTTCTGCTTTATGTGTGCAGGGTGTGAGCACTGCCACCGAGGGCCACCCTAAAAGGGCATGCGGGTGCACTCTTTGAGGTTGGAACAAGCAGTTGTGGCGATGGGTGAATCCTGCACCTAAGCCAGGCACACACCATGGGGAGAGGCTAGAGCTGAAAGTAGCTGCAGCATCTCCCCCCACCAGGGCTTGCAGCCTCCCTGCCCCTTGTGTCGCTGTCTTGCACTCTTTTGGGATGCTAGCACATGCTGGGAAATGTATCTAAGTAGATGAAGCAGGCAGCCTCCACCTTTACAAGAGAAAAAACAGACTGCTGTGAGCACCTTTGGGAAAGTTGGGAGAAGGAGTGGGAGACTCTGCAGCCTTTGATCTTTATTTAAAGAGTTAAAGGAACACTAGGGTTTGTCCTAAGTGCTGCTCTGCTCCATCAGCTTGCTCATCTCAAAAATGACTTGGATAAATCTCCTTAAGGAACATTCCACAAACTCAGAAATGATATAAACTGACCTGTACAGTGTGAGATCAAAGTAAGAATTTTGAAATCAAATTTTCATTAAGATTTTATTGGTATATTTCTAATTCATTCACACAGGAATATGTTGTAGACAATCAAAGCAAAACAGATCCAGGCAGCATATCTAAATGAAAGACAGAAGTACACAAGAACCAGGATGATATTGGTATGATATTAACACAGAGTTGACATCATATTGATATGTCACCACCTTGCATCACCAAATAGAGTAAGAAAGTGGTTTTATTAGCATTTAAGTTAATAATTTGGTCTTTAAAAAAAATGAGTTTTGCTAATTTTCCAGCAAATAGTCTTTACAGCCAATACTGCAAGCAAATGCCATTTCTTGCAAAACAAAGTAGTATGAATGGGTGACACAAAAGACACAGCCCAACTTCATGCTCTCAGTTGCTCTTCGAAGGGGAAGCAACCTGGTAATCTCCTGCACTTCAGCAAGTGGACATTACAAAAGGAATTTTTATTCCTTTGTTATTTCTGCTGAAGAACAAAATAAATGTTAAGGACAAATGAATGCTATAATCCAGGTCCTAATCCTGTTAATATTTCTGTTTATTTTTTATTTTACATGCACAGTGCTCAGGAATATTCTGTAAAGCATGTTTCCTTTGGCTGCAGCAAAGATAAACAAAGCCTGCAGCAATCCGTTACCCCAAGTTTGTGGTACTCAGGATGCTAATGGCTTCTCAGAAGCCTTTTCTGTTCATGTTCAAACAGACTTCTAGAAAAAGCCATTCCTTTGGCCCAGCCGTTGATCACAGACAGATCCAAGCTTTTGTGGACCTTGGTTGCCCATTCCTCTTTAAATGTCCCATAAAATTCCAGGGAGAAGGAAACCTCATTTGAAACTCTGCCCATCAGACCCTCAGACAAAAATAATGTTGTTTTCAGTTTCTAGATTTTCTGTACTGTTTCTCAAAGCCTATACTGACACTTAGCAGTGAAGTGTTATGTCATACATTTTCCTTGAGAGCCTTTTAACCCCCTTATCCCTTCAAGTAAATAAAATTTCTATTTCAGGCTTGTGTCTTTGCTTTGATAGATAGCATCCCTGGTTATTTGCCTTCCTCTCAGTCAGTGTTAGCAAGGAGTCCATGCTGACATACTGACCACACACTCCTTACCAGATAAATTGCTCTTTCATGAAGGATTTCTGACTGCTTAGAACTTTGTCCAGCAAAAGATCATAGTAAACTGGAGAGAAATCTTATTCCTCATATGTGATGCCAACTTTATACAACTATTAGGGAAGAAGGACACTGATGATCTTACGAACTCCTGGCAACTTCTGACTCTGAAGCATGACAAAAGGCTTGAAAGTATTCTCAGATGTTGGTATAAAACCATTATAATTCTATGTATAGTTGATTCTTCACAGGGGATAAGAAGGACCATATGATGTCATGTCCACCAGAACCTTGTTGTAAACCTATAGTATAACCTCCAGTGCAGGAACTAAGATTGCTGTAACACTGCACTACTGTCCTATGTCCAAAATGTCTTCCAGAAATGTCAGGACAAAAGCAAATACTCTTCCCCTCATGCTGCCTGCAATTATTTCTTTACTCAAAAGCATAGAAGAGAGGTGAACTTCAATTCATTATTTATATGGTCTCTGTTGTATAAGCATAGCCATCAAATTGAGACTTTTTCATTACTTCTCCCCTCCTTTTTTTAAGACACCTGTCTAACAGTCTTTTCTGACAAGTCAGAAAACTATAAATTTTAAGTACAGCTAAGCACCATGTTTACAGCAGGTTCTCAGGACATGTATTGTCAGATGATATTATCAGAAAGAGCAGCCCTTATGCCAGCACAGGGCACAAAGTAACCTCAGCCAAAGGTAGCTGCTGCTAGTAGCCAGAAGACCTCATTTGTCCTTTGCTCCTCTGTTTCCACTGTTCATTTTGATCACTAACTGAATTTTGAGTCAGTTACTCAATAGCTGTGAATATGTTCATATGTCATAACTAAAATATCCTTGTAGTTTGAAATTGTTCACATGTGGTCATAAACTGAGTTATGCTTCACATGCAGCAGGGATAGCATGGCAAACCAAAATCTGTTTATCCAAAAAATCTTAAACCCAGTCTACCCAGACCAAAATATTATTTTTCAAACAAGGATTTACATGAAATTCTCTAGAACCAGAACACAGAAAACTAGCTTTGGAGAACATTTTCCAGTTAAGATCAAAACTAGGGAAGCAGTTACAAGAATCATGGTCCTCTAGGGGAACAAATGATTCTGTTACAGCTGTCTAGTCGACTGGCCTTCAGACAGCTCTCCTTCCACAAATGAGGAGAAAAATACTGTCATTTTCCTTAAGACATTTGATGAAGAAAGTTTTCATGCCATAAAGCTAGTGAAAATTGCCTTAGCATGGAAATGAAGGGTGGCAGCTTGCACTATTTGGCAACATGGTATATGGCTAAGTACCAGCTATGGAGACCTGCCCAGATCTGGGAGATCTGGCTACCCTCATCATGGTCTACCCAGGAGAAATGGAGCTAGGAGTTCCCAGTTTCATGTTTTTAATGAGGGAAATAAAACCAGGTGTGGGGTTTTTTTGCAAAACTGACTTTTTTCTATGGAACTTCCCTGTATTTCAGAGCTGCATTTTTCTGGGGGGGTGGGGAGGCAATACTACCAGAGAAAAATTCCCTGCTTTGTTAATAAATCATATCCAAGTAATGTGTGATCCCACCACAGATGTATCAGCTTCAGAAAAGAATGTGTGAAGATATCATGTTGCTCAACTATTTTAAGACTTCTAGTATTACAAAGACATCCTACTTATAAAAAAGCATGTGCAGACACAGCCCTACTTTTGCAACAGAGCCCACATCTAAAGGCAAAGCTCAACGAAAGAGCACAAATATAAAAACAACCTGCATCATTTCAAATAGATTCTACACTAAAGACCTGATCTTATTTGTACCAGTGTGAGTACACTGAAATCAGATGTCAAATGAGGAGATGCAGAACTGGACCATAGAAATCCCATCCCTCACAATATATTATTTTCTTGTGCTTAAATTCTATACTCTTCTGGTAGGCAATACACAAGCAGAGCTAATTTTATGTGGGAGTGGCTGCTATTATATTCTCTGATATATAACAGAGACTAACATAACAGCTCAGCTGACAGGCAGAACAGGTTTCAGTATGCTATTCCAGACCTTTCTGCAACAAAATTAGTTTTCTGTGAAACAAGGGAAAAACACGAAGGAACCGAGTTCTTCTGTCGGATGATTTCATCTGTCAATCCTGACATAAAACATGATGTCTGTGTTCACTTTTGGAACTTTTGCCAAAAGCCTGCAGATCTTACAGTCCTTCTGAGAGAGTGCAAGAATCCATTTACCAAATGTTTTCTGCAGGATAAGGCTTCAGATTGTACCCAGAAAGATAATCTTTAATGTGGGTGCCCATCCTTGCTGAATGCAGGTCACACAGGGCAACACAGAGATGAGCAATGCATCAGGTTACACTGTAGTCTTGAGCAATTCCTGATTACAGAATACTTCCAAGATTCGGTACAGCTCATTTTGCTGTACAGTGTTGCCCAAAGCTCCCAGTCATTTGGGCATAAAACCCTTTAACCATAAATTGTGGGTTCAAAGTATGTTTCCATGGACATGCTGGCCTGGGACAAGGGAAGTGATGCGTTCTTAGCAGTGCCTGACTGCTGATTTTTCATCACAAATATGGCCAAGCCCATGCACCCGTGCCTGGGTTTGGACTGGGAATGTTTGTGACACAGACTGTGGCAGATGAAGACAAGCTCTGCCCATGCTCCAAGCCTGAAAAGGGTAATGTAAGCATGTTGTCATCACACCAAGCCCAAGGTAATATACTCTGTCATTGCAACTCACCTCTCTCAGCAGGTTTAATTAACTTGTCCTCAAGTGCAGTACTGACATGGTCTGTACTGGCTTCCTCTAGTAACTAGTGGACATAAGCATATCACAGTTCCCAGACCCTGCTTGTGCTGGTCCTCTCATGGCCTCACTTCACACCCACCCTCTGCATTTCCTGGCCAGGTAGGTAACACCAGGTCGGCATTCACCCTACAACACCCTGTGGACTCTTCATAAATTATTCTAGCTCTATGAGGCAGTTTACCAGGCTGTCTGGAAAAGGATGCAGGGGAATTCAGTTCCTGGGGTGATGTAGACACACAGTAAAGGGAGGATGTTGCTGGTGACTGCCTTCTTCCTATCAGCTCTGAGGCACTGGATGAGGTCTTTGCCTCCCTGCTGACCATGGGTCCCATGACCTGTCCCCTGGCAGCCAGCACAGTAAAGAGAGGAACTGGGACACAGCCTCAGCACACAGAGCAACCTCTGAAGCATGTCAGAAACAAGTAAGCACACAAGGAAGAAGCTTTCCACTGGCAAGAAGGAAGACAAAATTAGGGAAGGTGGCGTCACCTCTGCTTACTCTTCAACATAAGGCAGCAAGCGACAGGCTCAGGTGTGTTCCATTTCAGGACTTATTTCACTTGCTTTCATTGTAATTTGGTTAACAATCAACTGCAGGTTAACTTTTTCTGTGAATTGGAGGAATAGAAATTTCAGGTCAGTACCTACATGAGCTTTATATAGTCAAATATTTATTCATAGCATTTGAAAGAAAGCCAAGGTACCACAAGTGTTCACAATGCATTTCAGGCTTACTAAGGAGAAGTTAAGATGCAATTGGACTATCCATGTTTTCCCCTCCAGTTTCTAGATTTATAAAACAGAAGACCTGTAAACCACACTCAAGTATCTAGGCTACTTGTTTATAAAACACCAACCATAAAATTTCATACAGTTACCATGTATTGAACCCAGGAACGTGTATCTGACTAAAGCATATCTTTTCTAGCTGAAGCTTACTTCCTGTAAAAATGCACAGTATTGTTTTAAAGGAATTAAATTTTCCCTTCTCACTTTCTTTATTTATTCTATTGCTATTTGCTTTTCATGAAAAAAGCATGTAACATACAGGCAAATGAAAATTTCTTCAAGATCCTTACAAAATTTAGATAAATCACTTCTCAGCCCTCTTTTTCTAAGTAGACTGAGTTATTTTAAGTTGTTTACTGACAGGCTGTCCCTTCGGCCCTGAAATGGCCTTTGTAGCTGTTGTCATCACGATCTTCAAATTTGTTCTGCAGTTCAGAATGAGCTGGCAGTGTGCCCAGGTGACCAAGAAAGCCAACGGCATCCTGGCTTGTATTAGAAATAGTGTGACCAGCAGAAGTAGGGAGGTGATAGTCCCCCTGTACTCTGCACTGGTGAGGCCACACCTGGAGTATTGTGTCCAGTTTTGGGCACCTCAATACGAGAGAGATCTCGAGGTGCTGGAGCGAGTGCAGAGGAGGGCAATGAAGCTGGTGAAGGGCCTGGAGAACAAATCCTGTGAGGAGCGACTGAAGGAGCTGGGACTGTTTAGTTTGAGGAGGAGAAGGCTGAGGGGAGACCTCATCACTCTGTACAACTACCTGAAAGGACATTGTAGAGAGGTTGGTGCTGGTCTCTTCTCACAGGTGATTAGTGACAGAACAAGAGGGAATGGCTTTAAACTGCAACAGGGGAGGTTTAGACTGGACATTAGGAAAAAATTTTTCACAGAAAGAGTGGTCAGACAGTGGAATAGGCTGCCCAGGGAGGTGGTGGAGTCACCTTCCCCGGATGTGTTTAAGGGTCGTTTGGATGAGCTGTTGGGGGATATGGTGTAGGGGAGAACTTTGTAGAGTAGGGCTGATGGTTGGACTCGATGATCCCAAGGGTCTTTTCCAACCTGAATGATTCTGTGATTCTGTTAGGTGGACTCTGGATGTGCATACCACATTGCAACATCGGTGCCCCTCTTTCCTTTCCCTCCTTGTCTTCATTGCTCTTCTGACCACAGCATCAGCCTCTCCTACCTCAGGGTTGAGGTAGGAGGGTGTAGCAAGGGACAGACCAGGCCCTACATCCTTTCCAGACTCACTGCTTTGGATTTCCTATTCAAGGGCACAGCCTTCATTGCCTGGTTCTGAACAGACAAACTTGTATTAGCAAACTGTGTGTAAATAGGCCTCCTATACAGAGACATTCTGATTCCTCCCTCCAACTACTTTGTCCTCATCATTGATAAAAACTGCTAATCTTCATAACATAAAGGCACTGCTAATTACAGTATGAGAATATCTGCATATGAATCATTGATGAAAATATAAGGCTTGGTGATAATCTAGGACATGAAAAATGCTAAAAATACTTCCATTTGGTGAGATTTCCTTTTTGGTTCAACTTTTAATCCATGTAGTACTTGCTTTACTAATATCATAGTGTGCTAGTTTTAAATTAGAACATTATGCAGTATTCATACTGTCATTGTATTTCTATGCATTTTAATGAAACAGAGTCAAATTAGGTTTTCTTGACACAATTAAGTTCTTCTGAAATCATGGTTAATTCCATTAAATACATTCCCTATTCTTTAATCTCCTTATCATTGAACCCCCATATTTCCTTCTTCTTTCCTTGCAAGGGATGACAAGACAATAAGTTACACTGGACATTACATTTGACTTTTTCAAATTTTAGTACTCCTTTAGACTTCCAGTATATAGTAGCTCAACAGTTACTAAGAGATGCATGACTTCTTCATAACTATAAAGAACATTTTACACCGGTCAAGTAAAGACCAGTCAAACCAGGATTTTCAAGATTCTTGGCCTAATTTATCCAGAATGGCTTATTTAGAATGAAGGAAAAAGAAATCATTTTCTAACACACATTCTTCAGACATCCTCACTTGTTGCCAATAAATTTTAAGGCAGTTTTCTACCTCTTTATGACCTGAATACATCACCCTAATTCTTTCCAAACAGGACAAAAATACCAAAACCACAGAACACAAGAGAAAAAGAAAAATAATACATGATTTTCATATTTTCTTCACAGATGCTGATTCTTCAGCCATTTGTAAATTGAGTGAATAAAGAAAAAAACTATCATGTCAACAAGTTATGATTCTCTTTTTACTGAAATACAAAACAACTTCACTGAAGTTGAGCTGTGAAAATAAAAAGTGCAAACAAGTTCACAAAAATTCAGCTCTAAGTTTAGATTTGCCATACATACTCCTCTTATTATTCTCTCTTTGCACAAACATCAAATGAAGAAAGGGGCTTTGTTTGCACAAGTACTTGTGGAAATCAAACTTTGGACTTAGCACATAGCTCATTGGAAAAATTTCTTTCCCACATGGAACCAGGAATGGTTTCTTTAACAAAGCTACAAACTTAAACCTGCTAGCAAGTTGGGATGCAATTAGGATTTATGGTTGTCATCAGCACTGGTCCAAACCAAGTCTCTTCAAGGGAAGAGAGTCTCTTTAAGAGAGATATTTAGATTCATTGTGTGTTCATTGTGTTACCAGCCACAAAAGCAGGTAAAACTATAATAAGGTTTAAGTTCAGTGGATCACATTTTATTACAGCTATCTAGGTATATCACCTGTTGTTAGAACCACAGACATATTACATCCAAAATATATTAAGAGATACATGGCACAAACAGGAAAGAATTATACAAAATGACACTAATCCATGTTGTAAGTGTGTTTATTATGTGTATGGAGTAAGACTTACCACCTTTGAGACCATAATCACTTGAACTATTTCTGCAAAATCTTCAATAAGAGCACTGGAACCGATGCATTTCTGTGAGATACAATCCTATGCAAAACAGCTACCTAGTACAATGCACATCAGTAGACAAATTTTTTGGTCATCCAATAAGACAGATAAGGATCTGAACACACCTTGCACAGATGCAATTACTTCATAAGACAAGCAGATTCATTTTAAACTCACCCTACCTGTACTATCCTAGGAGACCAAACTTCATGCAGGCCACTCCTCCACCAATCCCCAAACAAAACAGTTTCTTGTGTTTTAACATTCCCCTTCCTTGCATGGAGGGTGTGTGCAACCTCTGCCAGCCATTCCTGTGCAGGCAAGGGCAGCTTGTGTTCTGCTCACATGGGTCTGCATGGAACACCTGAGCTGCCCTTTCTTTTCATCCAGGAAACTCCAGCAGCACAGGCTGTGCAAGCCTCTGTCATCCAGAGCACAAACATAGCATCCAAGGATCTTCCCTGCCACAAGTAGCTCCACAGAGGCCTTTTACCCAGCTCAGTGCTTCCGTATCTACAGTTCCAGCTATAGTCATAGACATGTGGAAGTCCCATATTGGCATCTCTGATCACTGTACAGACCATCATCTGTAATCACAGCTCAAAACTGTTGCAGCTGCATGGTGCAAGTTGCTGAATTGGTGCAAACTCACTCTTGCCATTGTGAATTTGTTCCAAAACATCTGGAGGGATAACTTTGCCCCAAAATGCCTTGCCAGGTCAGGTATAACTTCTATTTCCACGTCAGCAACCAGCCAGCACAGACTGCATTATGCGTGCTTGTTAACACCATGGCAATGCAGTTGTGTGCTTACCTCTGTTTCAGATCCCATCTGGCTGCCAGGCACTCAGAAACACACAGGTTATTATAAACAAACATTGAACTACTGGCACTCCCCAAGCTGCTGTAAAACTACAACCTTTTTTCCTTACTGTGGGTCCACAACTTCTAGAACACTCATTCCACCTGATTTCTCTCATTCCTCTGCTGACATCAACAAAGCTTCCATGAGAATTAAAAGCAGCAAGATTTTTTCCATTTAATGGGAGCCTTTGCACACCGTATAGTCTCTCAGATGTGTATAACATCTCAGTCTACAACACCATTTGAAAATATAGAAGAATTGAGATTAACTACAGTTCTTTCATTGGCTAGATTAATTCTACATTCATTTCCACTCTAAAAATTGTGAATGGGGAAAAAACAAAAGGAGAGGTCCTTTAAAAAATTACTCACAGATAAATACTCTCATTCCCCACCCTGCAATGGGAAAAAATAGGAAAAGAAAAAGAAACAAGAAAGTTATTTCCCCTTTCCTTACTGCCTACCTCTCACTTTCCATACACATTTTCTCTTCTTTCTCTCTACATTGCCCTCCAGATTAAAATAATCTTTAAATGTTTTCCTTCCCACTTTTTGGAAATTTTTGTTTAGTAGGGCTGAAGAAAAAAATTAAAAAGGCAATGAAATCCATTCTCAGAATCCAAAAAACTTTGCAAATTAAAACTCTTTTAGACAAGCCATTTTTCTTCTTAATTTCTAGAATGACAGAGTAGTCTTCCAAGCAAAATAGAAAATAGCTTTTTTTAAGTCTCACACAACTAGGCTTATTCTTTCAACAGCTCAGAAAAAAAAAAATGCTCTGTGAGTTACAGAAAGAGGCTTTGATCTCAGCTTTGTTTAAATAAATAGGACTTTGGAAAAAAGTTCTTCTAAGATAGAATTACCATAGGTGATCAAGCATAAAAACCAATATCTAGGTTATATAGATAACAAATATTTTACCTGCGACTTGCATTGGACAAGACTTAAGCACTGAAAAAATCCCTTCTATTATTCATAGAATCATAGGATTATAGAATGATTTGGGTCGGAAGGGACCTTAAAGATCATCTAGTTCCAACCTCCCTTCTATGGGCAGAGACACCTTCCACCAGATCGTGTTGCTCAAAGGCCCGTCCAACCTGGCCTTGAACACTTCCAGGGAGGGGGCAGCCACAGCTTCTCTGGGCAACCTGTTCCTGAGTCTCACCACACTCACAGTAAAGAATTTCTTCCTTCTATCTAATCTAAAATCTACCTGCTTTCAGTTTAAAACCATTTCCCTCATGCTATCAGTACACACCCTTGTAAACAGTCCCTTTCCCACCTTTCTTGAAGGCCCCCTTTAAGTACTGGAAAGCTGCTATAAGGTCTCCCTGGAACATTCTCTCCTCCAGGCTGAACAACCCCAACTCTCTCAGCCTGTCCTCATAAGGGAGGTGCTCCAGCTCCTCATCATCTTCATGACCCTCCTGTGGACTCGCTCGAGCTGGTCCGTGTCCTTCTTATGTTGGGGGCCCCAGAGCTGGACACAAGGCAGGGTCATAAGAGTGGAGTAGAGGGGAAAGAATCTATTCAATAGCTAAAATAATCTGAAGTTATTCTTGTTTGGATTAGAGATATCTAGGATATCTCATGTCTGCTGACCATTGTTTCAGACATCCCAGTTGCCATGAAAGCCTACTGCTCTGCCACCCAATTCCAAGTTGCTCAGGTGGACTACATGGTGGCCTCAGTCAACTGCAGAGGTTTCGGTGCCTTATAACCAGGGTATATTTTCTCTGCAGATACCTTTACCACTGTTTCTCTGGCAAATTGCTTTTCCAGCTGTAGTGATATTGCACCAGTAATTTCAATTAGAAACTGACAAATTCTCCCCTTCTCTCCATTTTCCTCCACTTCCTCACAAACCTCCCATGAGAAATTTTGTTTGCTCAGGGACTCACAGTCAGAGAGAATAGCAGGGAGTGCCTGGAGAATTTAGTCATCTATGTTTTTATTTGAAGAGAAGATAGTGGGCATAATCAAGGTAGGAGACAAGACATAGTTGCTATGATGGATGGAGTTTGTTTTCAAAACTTTTAAAGGTTGTATATTTTCAGAAGACTACATGAGAATTAGCCAAAATCCAAAAGCAAGTAATGCTCATTATGTCGTTACAAACCATGCATATATATCCAGTTTTATTCTTTAATAAAAGCAAAGTGAACTCAACATTGACATGTACCAGACATTTTCAGAAGGAACTATGAAGGTACAGGAGGTTGCTGCAAACACCAACAACTCTATGAATGTGAAATGTCCTTATGATGTAACAGCAGCCAATTCTTGCTACTCTACTTCTTACCATCAAAGTTTTGAATACAGTTTGATAAAAGGTCAGATACTTTAAAAAAAATAAATTAATTCTTCAAGATACTGCACAAATGTGGAATTAAGATTATCTTATGTGTTTTACAGTTTTCCATTATACCAGTCACTGTTATAAATGATACCAGAAAAACAAAAATTGCTAATAACAAAGATTTAAATCAATATGCCTCAGTAGAGAATTATGGTGTTCCATGACACTCAAAGGACAGAATTTATCTGCCAAAAGTTAATAGGGTTCACAATTCTTTATCCAGAGTGTTAAAAAGTGAGTTTTCTTTTCCCTTGAAAATTGACATAGTGTGTCTCTTCCAAGAAAACAAGAGACTATGTTTTTCTATGTAGAATGCAAAACTCAGTTTTGATATTCTCATCATCTAGTCTGCATGGCAACTGTCTAAAGATTACACACACAACAGTTACTGGGACACGTTCCACACCAGATCTAAAGGGTTTCAGCCCTCCGAGTCATGTTTTTTGTAGGGTTTAAGGGAGAACTGGGGAAATATTGCTTTTCTCTGTACCCACGAACTTCAAAGTTATGATATTTCTGTGTATCTGTTCTTTATTTACCTACTGATACAGCCACTCCTCTTCAGAGATAAGTTTTTGCCAAAATTGTAAGATTTGGTACAGGCTAAAAATACATGTTCATGGACATACTGCTCACAGAGCAGCTTCCATGTTAAACAGTGGCCCAGAGAGCTCTTCACAGTGCCATTCAATGTCTTAAGGAAAGTTTCAAAAATTCATTAATTGCTCTTCAGAAACATTTCTGCCACACATCTCATTTTTGGCTCCGCTGTGCCAAAACAAACAAAAAATCCTTATGCTTTTAGGAACCAGATTTATACATTTTGACTACCCAGGAATGACCCCAATGAACATTCATCTGGTGAGACATAAAGGTGATCCAGCCACAAAGATTGTTAAAAGAAGGAGAGTGCTAGCTAAGAGACATATAGCATCTAAGGTTTTCATACCAGTAACAGCACATTGATCCTGAAAATGCAACATCTCTCAGTTTGTGCAAATACTTATTGTTCTTCATCCAAGATCATTTCAATTCTGTCTTCTGTGTCCCATCACCAGAGCTGGTGAAACCAAAGGGTATGCAGTGTAAAAGAGTATGAAGAGCCCTGTCCCCAAAGACAGAAAAAGTAAGGAGCTTGAAGTGACCCTCAGCTGTCAGTGGCCTCCAATCAAGGGAGAAAAGCTTTGCATTAACCTATGAACACTTGACCAGGTGAGTCTGGCAAAGCTCCAGACAGAGAAAAGAATGACCGCAACCCCTCCAGAGGTCTGTGGCACCAGAAGAACAGGACATTTGCTCTGTGACTCTTGGTATTACTGTGCCAGCTGTGTCCTTTCCACAATATAGGGAATCTGATGACATTGACTCCATGGCTTCAAACCTGGGAAATGGCAAACTATGCCTGTATTGATGGAACTGTACCTCTCCAGTTACACATACAGCCTTAGTGATAGCAGCACTAGCAGGCTGTATTTTAATACGGTGAAATTATGCTAATTTTCCTTAATAATAATTAAGATAGATAAATCAGGACACATTTGATTAACAAGGAGGAAGCCAAGCCACTTTTATGTTTAAACATAATTAGGCCAAAAAGAAAAGAAGAGCAGGAACTTGGCACTTTATAGTTGACTCTATGTGTTTTGGGTTCCTGCAAGCACTATTGAACACTACCGAGCCTGTGAAGAAGGAGCTTGTGCTCACTTCCATAGCCATTGCAGTCAGGAGCTACACCAAGGAACAAGTCCAAACCAAATAAAATTGCAACAGGCACCAACAGACCATGCCAGGATGAAAGCCATGAAATCACTGTCACATTTGCCACAGTAAATCAGTAATCAAATTAAGTCATACACAGGTCCACTGGCAGCACTGTAACTTTTTCTTTCTGTTGCTGCTGTTTTGTGTGCCACTGTTCCAGAAGCAACAGGGACATTGAACTCATTCAAGCTGCTGGTGGGCTTGGAGAGAAGACCAGAAGCAACAAATCAGTGGGAGGCAAGGATGTACAGATGGATGCCTAGATAGACACGTATCACCCAGCCAGCCAGACGATACAAAAATCAATTTTGATTAAATAAGTTTAAAAACAGAAGGAAAGAAGATAATGCTGGAAGAATCTGGCAGATTTTCTACTCCAGCAAACACATTTCTTCCAAGGTTGCAGAGACTAGGGCTTGTTGAAGTGACAGGCGGCTCCTGATGTGATGTTACAGGGGCTGCTACAGCAGGAGAGGTGCTGCAGAAGCTCCTAGAGGAAGAAGCAAATAACTGAAAGGGAACATATTCCAGTCTCACTGTATTTAAGAGAAAAAAAGTTACACAAAGAATCAAGGGACTGTTTCTTTTAACAGATGTTTTTGCTGAAATATCCTACCAGTCTGCATCTTTTAAATTGGAGGTACAGTTTGGATTAGAGGAAAAGTTAGCATTCTAAAAGGCAAGGCTGTCTCAGCTGAAAGCTGAAGTCAGTTACTTGCAAACCTTCACCACACCTTCGCCACACCTTCTAATTTAGGCTTAGTCTGCCCTTGACTGGTACAGCAGATGGAGATGATATAGCAATGAGTTCCAATAACATTAATGAAAAAAAAAAAAAAAAACCAAAACAAAACCCCACTTTCTGTTGACAAATCACTCCTGTGAGTCAAACTGAATATGTCCATTCAATTCAGGTTTTGATTTGACCACAGCATCACCTGAACTTTTTCAGGTGATACTCCAGCCAAAGATTGAATGGGTCCTTGGTTTTCCTGCTCAGTCATTCTCCAAAAGTGGCCCATTCAAGTCAAATCCAGTGTTTCTTCACCCATGAGCTCTTGGGCCACCTAGGGAGTCACAGCAGATTACAGAATAAGCAAAACTGTCATCAAGTTTTCTGGGGCATTTTTGAGAGGACTTGTTTTGTTTTACTTTGTTTTTAATTTTCTCTCATTTAATTTATTTTACAAAACAACATTTGGTTGAACACTGCCACTTGAAAACTATTTCATTAAAGTACTGCATGTAAGGATAGGGCAGAAGGGTGTTCACATATACTCATGGAGTCTTTTCAGCAAATCACCTCTCAGCTCCAAACCTGTGGGCCGGCAGGAGGGGTATTGCTGCTGTGGGTGCCTAGTACTGCAAAGCTCCCCACAAGACTTCCAGGTGACACAACAGATCTGTCCTGGTGGCAGATGTCTTCAGCTTTCTCATGTTAGAGGGGAACAACCACTTCAAACCAGAGCATGACCTCAACAGTCAACAACAAAAACTTCTGCCAAAGCCTTTCCTTAAAATTTCCAACACAAAACACAGGCTCTCATAAGAAAAAAAAAAAAATAAAAGATTCTTGAAAACATAAACACTTCCATTAAAAATGAAAGCATCAAGTGAAACTCTGAGCAATAGAGGCAAATATTTTGATTAAATAAAAATATTTTTCTTTAAAAAAAATGAAAATTCTGAACATTTCTAATAAAAATTAATATATAAATACAATATGTAGTAATCTAATCCTTGTGACCCCTTTTTTTCCTGTGAAGAGAAGAGGCAAAGTTTTAGATTTCATTTACCTTCATTTAGTAAACCTAGGACCTGCTTAAACACAGTTCATCTTCGTTGCGTACAAGGATAAGTTTAAAGTAGCTCAACTAACTGCCTTTTAATTTAGATATCCATAAGAAGTCCAGCCATTGTACCAGTCAGGCATCTCTTCCCTCCCCAGCCTGGTGCCTGGGCTAAGCACTGGCAGTGCTCTAGCAGTGCTAAGTGGGAACCAGTTGCTTTCAAAGGGGAAAGTTAGTTTGGGGCCTGGTTGTGCTTGCCAGTTGCATGAGGTCCTAATTCTCTATCCCTTATTGCCCTTTTGCAAGTGCTGGTTTCAGCTGTTGTCTTGAACTGGGTGCAAGCCAGCCAAACAGCTGGGTACAAACTGAGGTCAGACCATGGGTGCATCCAGCTCCATGCTCTGTCTCCAGCAGTGCAACAGGAGACACCAGTCATGCGTGCAAACCCTGCTGCTCTCTTTGTTCCATTCTTCTATACCTTCCTCCAGCACCCTCAGGTGCTGTGTTAGGGTTGCTAAAGGTTACATCCCTCTTTTTGTGTCCCTTAGAACTTTAAGTATCTGTTTCCAGAACTATTACTCAAAAAGCAGTCTAATCTGTAGTTGAATATGCTGATGCCATCTGCTTCTACAGTCTCCTGCAATTCACAAGTTCACTACCCACACAGTGGAGTGCTTTTATCCAATTTAAACTGATTTCCTACCAATTTCAACAGGTACCTCTAGTCCCAGTACTGGAGTCTTTAGTTCTTCATTAGGCTTGCTCACTTCATTTCTGATTTTGTAGACTTCAGGCATAGCCCTGCAGCTTCTTCCTCTCCAAGATGAAGAGCCTTTTTAATATCCAGCATTTTAATATCTCCTTACAAAATATTGATCTTATTGTGGTGTGGAGACCAGAATTTGACATAGCATTTAAGATGTGCAGACACCAGGTAAAATGGTGTCTTTTCCCTTGTTCTCATCACCCTTGTAAGGCTGACCAATATTTTGTTGGGTGTGTTGGCTGCTGCTGCTGTGTATTGAAAGATAACTGTAGAGAGCCCTCAGCAATGATTCCAAGATCTCTTTCCAAGTTCAACATCAGGTAGGCATGGTTAAGATTTATTTAGCTACTTTGAAACCCATCTACAACCTTTTGCTTGCTCACTCAGTTTTGCAAAGTTCTTTTGGAGTCCCATTTCATCAGCACATTTGTTTGCCTGCAAGAGTTTAATATCACCCGCAAACATGGACACTTAACTGTTTACTCCTTTACTCAGCTGATGCTGTTGGAAAAAATCTGTCCCTGGAAGCACTGCTGCTGATTCTTCTTCATGATGGAAATTGAATATTAAGTTCACTGAATCTTTTGCTGATCAGATCTTCTAGTGGAAAGGAAGCTTTTTTCTCCGGATAAAATAGCATCCATTCACACTTACGTTCTTCACTGGTCACCACAATACTCTGTAATGATCAAAGTCTGTCCATGGAAAGTGCTCTGTTGAGAGTGTTACAGTCTTACCCAGAGAGTTGACTAGTACAGAAATAAAAGAACTGGAAGGTGAAGAGGTACATTAAATCTTTTACCATAAAAATAAACCAGCCAGTAAGGAGCTATGGATTATAATTTTTCTGATTTGTGCAAACTCATTTGCTTAACAGCATTTCTTAACCTTGCATGAAGCACTCTTACAACAGCCATTTACAAGAGACCACATAAAGAAAAGAAAAGCTTTGTCACTGCAAGTAGAAAATGCCTTTGGTGTTCACCACTTCCTTAGTTATAATAAAAACAGAATTTAAAGGAATATTATCCAATAATAGAATTAGTAGTTGGACAGGGGGTTTTTTTGTTTCACTTGTACCAAGATAACTTCCCCAGGGCAATCAGAAAACAGGTGAAACTTCCCTGACACTGGGTCCCACAGTCCCAAGAGTGCCCTGCTCAGAAAGCTACTTTATGTGATGCTCCGATCCACAGTGATCCTTCTCCTGCAGTGCCCTAACAACAGCACATCCCTGTTACATACTTGGGCATCTTGTCTAAAAACAAGATTTTTTGTTTCTACAGCCTGCAAGACAACTCAGAGAAGGGCTGGCAAGAGAATGTATCCCCAGATATATTTTCCATACATTTAAAAAACCATGTGAGAGCATTTTCCCCTCTTATCCTCTGTCCGTCTTTCCTCTTTCCCTCCATATATTTTTCCTGTCATTGTGCTGTTAATGGCAAAAGTGGAATAAAGGCCTTGCAGAGGAATTTGAGGTAGTTTTACTGCAGCACTACTGTTCTCCAAGGTGTTTTGTTTTTTGCAGTAAACGAAAATGATATTTTTTCAGTAGCTCTGGGATAGTGTAACTGGGAATACAAACTTGCATTTAACTAGGCAACTTAAGCAGGGACGATATATTCTGTTAAATATCCCAAATAGTATGTGAATATGTAACACTGCATGGTGACTTTTCCAAGGATCATCCCAGGACAAGCTGTATCACACAAGCTGGAGCAGCAGCAGTATGACTGCAGCACTTGTGTATCTATCCCATGACAAGTTGTAGGTTCATAACTAAATCCTCATTATTAATGAATCTCTGAACTCTCACCAGCCTTGCTTGCACTGCCCTGGCATCTAGTGCTGTCTCCCAGACCAGCAGAGTTGAAGAACAACACTTTCCATTGCAGGGATAGTTTATAGCACCTAAATCCTGAGCAGAAACACAGGATTGCCCAGCAGTGCCAGAAAGCAAATTGCACCTGGTAATAGGTGTGTGACATCCTCACCTGCTTTCCAGGGCAAACCTTCAACTTTTGTCTGCCTTGGTGTCCTACTGGGGCAGAAAGCTTTAAAAAAAAAAAAAAAAAAAAAAACACCACAAAACACTGGGCTGCTCCAGCAAGAAGCCCTTTCAGATAAGTGGGCTACAGCAGGGGACAAAGAGCACAGGGTGGGTTGTGTTCCTGACTGCCATGGTTTGAGCACTGCATCTTCCACTCAACCGCACAGTACTTTTGAGCAGCAGTGGTGAGGGGAGCTCAGACTGTTGACATTTGCAAGTGCATCCAGAAAACTGCACATCTGCAGTAAGCGAACTTCCTCTTCATGTTTGTAAACTCAGACTAAAGAAAAGGTCAGCCAGGTTTCAGCCTGGCCATGCAGATCTGATCTACTGTTCAAAACATTAATAAAGACAATTGGTAGAAACAGTCAGAGTAATTTTCTAATTTCCTTGGGTGTCTGCTTCATATAGCAGAGAGACAAATTAGCAACACAGTACAAGGTCTAGGCATATGCTCTTGAACAACAGAATTAATAGATAACATGATTAGCGCAGATCAATAAACATGATGTGTCCAAAAAATAATCTGTCAAGGGCTCTACCAGCTAAATTTAAGCTATTTAACAGGGAAAGCTTGGCTGCAGCAGCAGCAGATTAAACTGCACTGTTTGTTGTAGGCTTGAGGACTCAACCATGCAACCTCTGTTTGCACTGAAATTTAATTCCCTTTTGACATAGAAGGTTGGGACAAGGTCCTCTGTACCATATTAACTCTGCACAGGAAGTCAGCAAGTAATCAGCCTGTTGGATATCCAAGGCAAAGCACTTGCTGGCCCCAGAGCTGGTGGCCATGCCTTGAGCAACCAGCTTCAGGGTCCCCTGAGGGAAGGACAAAGATGCAGGGACACAGTCTTTGTCCCAGTGCCAATGGTGACTGCGCAACCTCCTGGCCTCATCAACAAGATGGTGAAGGTTGTTTTAACAAAGATTTCCTCATGAATTGCCATTTACTCCCATGTGAAGTCAAGTCTGTGTGCATAACATATAACAACCAGTCATACTACAGTCATACCATTCAAATTAGCTCAGATTTTGGCCACAGATATGGATGCTCAGATGCTCCAGGCACTACACACAAGGCTTCTGTGTGCAAGATGACAGCTGGACCGCAGCCCCTCTGTTGACATGTGAATACTAAGTGCTGTGGAGATACTAAAACTAACTCTAATAAGGGCTCAGGGAGTTAATTTATGCCTTATCCAACCTAATTTTCAGTGGCAAGAAGGGCACTGAAGGCTCACCACACACCTGCAAGTCAGCCTAAAGCATGCCATAACAGTTCACATGTAAAATTTCAAAGCATCCCTCAGATGTCTCGGAAGCAGTGGAGGGGGCATCCCATCACAACTGTCAGCAACCCTGACTCCCCCAAAATGGGACCCTTCTCTCCAGGTGAGAAGGGCGGTCCCTTCCTCCCAGGTTGGAAACCTTCCCAATCCCACAGTTTGAACCACTTGCTCTTCTGGGTCCCTGGATAACCCAGAACTCTATTGCACTTTTTTATCCTATGGTTTCACCAAGAACTCCCTCAGTGGCTCCCACCACCTACAGCAGGTGGCACAGATGTACACTGCCCTGAAGGCTGGCTGGCTGCACACCTCATTGCCTTGCCAGCATTGGATGGCATACTGTGTGGTATTTAACTTCCTTATCTTTCCTGAGGCCTCTTTATTTTTTTAACTGTTTGCTTTCATCTAGATAAATACTTCTTTTCTTCCTTTTCTTAGTTTATGCAATAGATCCAGTGCTACCAGCTGCCTGCACACCTCTGCATATGCAATCTCCAACTTGGCACAGATAATACTTGCTTAATCTTCTAAATACCCTCTGAGGTTTGATAAGAGAAGATTATTGGCCCATTTTAACAGTAAGGAAAAACCGCAGAAGAAAGTCAGGGCCCAAGACCACAAGGTAACTCTGAAACAAACTTGGTCCCAATGCTGGAGTCACCATGTCAAAGAGGATGCTGTTCACTTCACCCAAGTGAGGAATGGATGACAGGTAACAACTCTCTGTCTTCCCTGAATTGAACCTGCCTCAAGATCTTTTTCCTCTACCCACTGTACACATAAACGGTGAGTGGGCAGCTTTCAGTGCTGATTTCCTGAGCCCAGGCACTTGGCTAGGCAAAGAAGATTATTTACTCCAGGCATGAACATATTCAGCACAGGACCAGAGTGGATTAACACATCAGACTTACTATCAGCAAGAGAGAGGCAAGGAGGAGAGACAGGGCTGAGTCTGGTCACCTATGAAAAATAGCTGGGTTTTGTTCATAAAAATTGTATATCATATTGCCATACCTACTGTGGAAGAAGTTACTTTGATGCAAGAAGTGACTTTAACAGGAAGATTTTCAATAGTAACATTTACTGACAAGGTGCCAGTAATTACTGTATTCCCATAAAAGCTGTTATTTTTAAATGAGTGCCATGAAAGAGCCTTACTTTCCATGTCTTCTGCAGCTCCCTTCAGCTCTGAGGGGAAGTGCAGGAGGAACTGCAAGGCAAGCTTGAGATGCGGCAATGCAGAAAAGGCGCGAAGAGACTGGCCCCTGCAGGATTCCCTTGAGAGGCAACCCCGTCTTGCAGCCCTTGTTCTGCCAGAAGGGAGGAGTGCCTGAGAAGGAAAGGGAGAGAGGCTTCTGACTACCACTTCCTTTTGCTTAGGCCTCCACAAATGCCACAGGTATGCTTTGAGCTCCAGGAAGACCAAAATTGCCATAAAACAGAGTCAAAACAACCAGATGAACAGTAAAGAACACAGCACATTTCAAAGTAAGCAAAACTTTAAAGAGTTTTAAAATATAACACTCAGATTACCAAAAGCTCTATTACTGAAGCTAAACACAGGTCCGACAAATAAGAGTTTTTACAAAGGAACAAATCTGTGGATTTTCAGGACCTGGCAGGGTTAGAGCATGACAAATATAAGGGACCAGATAAGTGTCTTTATAGCTTGCATTTTCCTTCCAGCTGCTAGGAAACACCCTTCAGTGAAAGATTATCCCTTCCCAAACTCACACAGACCTTCAGGGGAAAAAAAAAAAAAAAATCAAACCTCATTCTGAAGCTCCAAGTGCTTTTTCAAAGATAGAAACTCTTATCTATGGAAACTTTTTGGTTTTGGATATTAGGATTTGCCAAAAGAGATAAAAGACTACCTTGGCAGTTAAGATATTTTAGTCAGAATCATCTGGATGGCACAAAATCTGTGTGATGACATTCAATAGTAAAAATAGACATGTAATAGATTACCCAGGGGAAAAAAAAAAAAAAAAAAAAAAAGTTAGCTTTGTGAAAAACATTTGCTTCTATTTCAGTAAACACAGGATTCTGCTACAATAGTAAAGAAAAACATTGTACAAGCAAATACATTGTCCTCTCCCAGCATTTTCAAAATAAACATTTCAAAACAAAATTTTTAAGAATCATCACCATATGAAAATATTAATGAAAGCCATTTTAATCAAGATGTTACAAGATTCAAGGAGGGCATCAGAAGATGTCCTGCAGCCATATAGACACCCAAAGAACTTAACAAACTGATGTGATTGCTCAGGTGTATCACAGCTGTCTGATGGATGTAAATACAGACGTAGGAGGCTCAATGACAATCCAGCTTCTGAAGTATTCACAACTAAAACTCAACAACCTTTTAACTTCCTTTGTACAAAGCCACTATCAAACTCTTCTTTCTCAATCCTAAAGCCATCTCTGCTGTACTGCAACAAAGCAACACCCAGTCCCAAGTCAGGGCTGCCATGTCTACAACAGTTCCTAACAGCGTTTAGAGCATCCTAAAACACTCCAGAAAATTAAAAAAAAAAATATCTAACTAACTGATTAAGGGATCTTTAGAAATGTTAAATATCTGAAGGGCAAAATACTTTCTTCATCTTTGCAGCAGCTCTAAGCCCTTTAAATACTAGAATTAATTCTGTTCATTTAGTATTCATTATGTCCCTCCACCAACTCATACACAAGTCCATACTGACACCACCAGCTCTTGTTTTATCAGCTGGTCTGTAGTTGAGCAGGGCACACCAACCACTAAGACCTGCGTGCTTTGTACAATGGCAACAAAGACATCTCTGTCTGTAACTCAGCCTGTTTATGTGGCAGAAGTAATTACTCCACACTTCTGGCTTTGTTTTGGCAGGTGGACCACTGGTTTTTAAGGGAGGTTTTTAATGAAGAACCAAGATAAAGCAACACTAGAAATACTATGATAGGATTGTTTTCACCTATGCTAGAGTTACTGCATTACCCTAGTTCAGACTGTAGGATCCTTTGTGTGCAATATCAACTAGAGATACAGAAAAATAGCTAAAGAATGCCTGTGACAACACTGTCTTTTCTGTGCAAAACAGAAGAAATACTTGTCCTTCGAACACGCACACCGATCATTACATATGCCGCCGCTCCCACATACTTATCTCCTACAGATAGGACAAGTGTGCGCATGGGTGCAAGGAGGGAAGGATAGGAAATAGTAGGCAATATATATGTAGAAAACTTTACATTAAGAATAGTGTATGCTGTGGAGAAAGTCACTGAGCTCTTTCCTATTCACTGTAATTGGTAATGCACTTAATGGAATTAAAGACCAAACCTTAAACACCCATGAAAACAAACCAAGCTTAAGAATTCATAAAACCAATTGACCTAGAAGACTCATTTTAAACAGCTTGCTGGAGTGGAGGAATAAATGAATAAATGGATAAATAAATGCAAGATTTTAAAAAAATATAAATTTATGTGAACAGTTTTAATAAAATTTACAGTTAAGAGAGTGACAAGAGATGAGAGACTTCAGCAGTCTGTGTTCCTCATGACACAAGGTGATCACTATGCGTCTGAGGACAGAAAAGCCAAGCCACTGAATGGTATCTGACACATAAGCCTTTACTCTGAAGAAATATAGCAGAATCCACTGTTGGCAAGGGACTGTCTGACTAGATCAATCACCAACTTTGGCAATAGTAACAACCTTTGGGTTCGTCCTCAGTTATCCTTTGTAAAGTTGCTAAGAATATCATATTATGTCTCTTTCTTTTCTCCTCCCTGATGGCCACATGTAGTCAACCATGCCTGTTTCCTGAGACATATTATGAAGACCTGCCTGCAGAAAGTATTTGCAAAAGTGGGCTGGGGGGAGGACAAAACCCTCCTTTCTTTTGTTTTTCCTTGATTTCCTCTATATCCTGCAACAAAGACAACAGCAGGTCATTGCCTTAGGATACCTGACTTCAAGTCACGGAGTAACTATGTAACACGTATCCATGCCAAACCCGACCACAGATCTGCACTTCCAGAAAACTGGGATTTAGCCTTAGTCACCAAAGGGTGCTTATTACTGCTCACATGGAGGGCTCACCTATCTGAGTCACAACAAGCAGGTGGCTACTGCCACAACAGCCAGCCACAGCGTACATCTTTTTCCTTGAAATAGCTACTCAAGTCACTGATGCACAGACATATTTGTCCAAAAAAAGGGAAATATGCATGTCTGAGGACAACATGGAGTTAGCCTATCACAGAAAAAAGAGATTACTTATCCAAAATGCTGTGGAAGGGTATGCAGCATGAATAATAGTACTCAAAAATTCAAACACATCTGAGAAACTATGACTGCAGCCAAAATTTTGTCCTAATTTAATGAAAATATTTCTGTAGTATTTCTCATTATGAACATTAACCTTTGTTTTCTCTTCCAGAAAGGTGGTGCCTTTTACAAGGGAACTATTGTGCAATTAATTATCAGCTAGTAAACAAACTATAACTGGGGACAGGAATCTGCAAACCTACCATGAATTATCAGTTAGACACACCATGATTTACTAGTTCACCTACATAAGGAAATGATAATGCATTATTCCTTCCAGAATTTTATGGTGGGTAGGTAGTGTGATCCCATGGGGATAACAGGATGCAGGGGGGAAAGCATCATTTTTTTTGCTGCTGAAGATTAAGATCTTTAAAAACATGACAAGACAGACAGGTTTAAGAATCTAAGAAACCTGATAACACGAGTCCACATCAAAAGATTAATATGCTATTTGTTCATTATGTAAATGATGCTGTCTGGAATAGGGAAAAAATGTTAAGTTCAAAGGAAAAATATGAACTGAAAAAAAAAAAGCCTGTACTGAGTCATTAATTATGAATCCTCCTGAAGTCTAGTGAAGTGACCCCAGCAATGAACTGAGTGGTTAAAACGATGCTTTTTTTCCAGACTAGAAGGGAAAATAAGACTAAAATTTACGGTTTCATCTGTTGTTTCACAAAAAGGTTAAAACCCTGAGTTTTTAGCTGCAGCTGCAATGCACAGCTCTTCACCAGCAGGTCAGAGCCTTCCCAAGACCATGTTAAGCAGACAGCTTGACAGGGTCCTCCCCAACCAGGATGAATTTCAGCTGGTGCAGGAGATCAAAAAGCAACAAGGAGCAGGTTATTGCTGTCACTCGATTCCCACCCAGCTTCAAAGGGCAGGGCAGTGCTATGGCGGAGGAAGCTGCATGGGAACATCTTCTGTGCTCCAGTGCCTCCATGAGCTTGGCATCTAGGATATTGGAACAAGAGAAAAGCCCAACTGCACAACTGTCTGAGCAGATGAGACAAATCCATGTGTTGCCTTCTCAGAGGCCATTCCTGGGGTCTCTGGCAACCATTCTCTGTTGGATGGTAGTACACACCAGCAGGTTTCAGGACTCCTGTCCCTGCAGCATGACCCATCCAACAACCCTTCTGTTGCTCCCATGTCCAGTCGGCTGCTCAGAAACAAATACTGTTTCTGTTCATTGCCCTCTGTATCACATGTTATTCCCTATATTCATACCACTCCCTCTCTCTTAGTCCATCTTCACAAGTGAAAACAAACCCTGTTTATTTTATTTCCTTTCTTTAGTTGCTTATCCTACCTCTCCTTTGGCTGAAATAGGGGAAGGCTGGAAAATAGCATTTGTGATGTCAGTATACCCATGCCAAACTAAAAAATTACAATTTATTTCCTTCACAACAATGAACAGCCTTTATGAACACTAAAATGCCACCATGAAATGTTGAAAGTGGTGATAAGCATTAACGGCCACCAAAGCCCAAGGAAATACAGTCAGTCCAAGAAAAGGGCTTCCCTTCTCAAGGGAGATTGGGTTTACCTGTGTGTGCTACAGACATGGGGCAGCTTGTAGGACCAGCCCCAGCTGCTGGCTTTCCACCGCCCGTGCTGGCAATGCCATCACAACTGCTACCCTCACTCTGTCTTTACTTCTTCTGGTGCCGACATAAAGTTGGGGAGAGGAGGATGTTTATGCAGCAGCAGCTTTCCAACATCTGGACATTTTTATTTTCCTTTTTAGCATAGACTAGTAATGAAGAGCACCAGCTTTTAGCTATTTGCTGAAAGTGTGGAGGTGGAGAATTATTTTAATGCTAGAGTAATAGCTAGTTAAGGTTAAATTAAGATGCTTTACAGAATTCACAGCTAGAAGGCAAAGATACCTGCCGTCACAGCCAGCTTATTCCCAAGGTAATGGGGTTGCTGGTAATTGGAAAATGAGTTTTCTCATCCTCAAAGTATTCCATGGAAAACATTAAACAGTTGAAGGAAGAATCATATACTGTACTTTTGGGCTTCAGTGAAATTTTCCTTTTCCTTTTCTTTGTCTTCTTTTATTTTCTTCATTATATAAAATAGCAGTCATCAAATTCCAGATGTTTTCCATCTCTATTGAAAAACCATTTTGGAAAGGAAACAAGCAATCATTCTCAGTACTGGATTCAAAGGTTATTGTGCTGGCTCCCTAGTTTTGTGCTTCCATAGGACAAACACACCTTAAGTCCACACTGACAGCCACATTGTTTCAAGATGACTATGTAGGGAACTGTAAACAATAAAATAACCATGAGAGGAAGAGGGAGAAAGCTATTATTAAATGTCTCGGTTTTTAGAAAACACTTGTTACTTCTAAGAAATTTGTATAGTCACTGACAGAAAAAAAAAAAAAAAAAAAAAACAAAAAACACAACTATGCAGAAAACATTTCCAATATGTTGGGACCTACAGATATGTAAGGCCCACCCAGACGCCAAAGAACTCTCTTGAGATTTTGTATAGGGACTCAACCTTCATATTTATAAATACCAGGTAATTTTCACAGCCTTCTTGGGATGATAAGCATTATTGCTCCCATTTCACAGATAGAGATCAGAGATGTTAATTGATGCCTGAGTTTAGCCTACATGGCGTGACAGTCACTGTAGGGAATAAATGTTTTTAAATGTAAATTTCCTTTACATAACATTTTTATTTCCCTGGATATGAATCACAGTCCAAGTTAGAGTAAAAGGAGCCACATGGATAAGGTTGCAAACAAAGAAATTAAGGAAAAAAGTAAGTATGTTGAATAAAGATAAATACACATGAAGATGTATTATATTTTCATGGCTTTTGAACAGCAACATTAAGATCCAGCCACTAAAATTCACAGCTCAGAAAAAAACCTGCATTAAAGATCAGGAAATTAAAATACACAGAGTCAAAATATGCAAAATCTGTGATCATTTCAACAACTAAAATGCAGTTCCCTTATAACACCGCAATGAAACATGGCAAGTATATGTAATGTTGTATGTCATATGCATTTCCGTTTCCTTGCATAAACAGTATGGGTTTAGGTCTGCAACAGTGATTCTAATCAAACACCTCAGTTTTAAGATCCTTGAAAAACAACTTCCTCTTATTACTCACTATTCCTTTAAGTGCACATTAACTTTCTTCTTTAATGCCAGATTTCCATAATTGCCATGACCCCGTTCCTCCCTGCAGTGGATTTCCTCATTTCCAGTTAAACCAGGAAATCTAGAAAACACGAAAACCTTAGAATTTGGCCCTCTGGGGGGTTCATCTGAATTGCAAAATTTTCTGTGTGCTTTTTTATTTTCCTTTTTCTCCTGCCTTCCAATCCACATTTCTAGCTAAACACTCACCCTCTGAGGCCAATGCACTGGAAGCCTCAAGATCAGCAGGAACGTAGGTGGAGACACCTGTCTCCTTCTGCATCTAACACCTCATTAGCTGCATTCGGTGCTGGCCCTCACTTCTCCTTCTATGATTTTGTCATTTTTCTATCCACACCCCTGGTATCTATCATTAACTCCAGCCCTTTCCCTACTTTCCAAGAAGAATCTAAAGCAGATCAGCAGTTTAGTTTGCTACTCCGCAAACAGAACAGCAGGGGAGAAGGAAATACAAAGGCATCCAGGAAACACCTTCCATCACATGTAACAGACATTCATTCTTTGTATCACACAGAGAAGATCTCAGCTTTTTATTTCACTAAGTAGCCAGTGGAGAAGGATGCAAACAGCAGCTATTGCAAGCCTACAGGCGGAAAAGCTAGACAGCCCAAAAATGCACAACACAGAGCTTGTGAAAGCCCAGAGATCAGTCTTCCTCCTCTAGCTCTGGGCTCTCAGCTTCATTCCCAACCAGTTCAAAACTGGTCATTTTTCCAAGCACTCAAGTGAGTATGATCAATCCTATTTTTGCCTTCTCCCCCTATCTTTGGACTCTGCCCAGAGGGGCTGCACACTCCAGAGCCACCCAACATGGTAAGATTTTCCCATTATCATTTTGGGAGAAATGAGGGGATCAGACTTACTCTTCACATTAGAAAAGACATACCTGCTTTCAGTAAGTACAGGCCAACACATTGGCATAATCTCTGTTCATTACAATGCACTTTTACAGGAAACCAAAGCATATTTTGAACGAGGCATGGACACTAACATTGTGTTTCTGTTCAACGCAACAAAAGAGCCAGTTAACACCGACACACCCCATAGGGCAATGCTTGCCCTGCAGTTTTGTCCACAGTAGGGTATGCTCTTCATCATCAGTCCCCAACAACAGTTTTTCTATTCATTCATCCCATCCCTTCTCCCTGTACGGTATTCTGCTGCATCTGCTGTCTTCTGGCTTTTCCCTATCCCCTTTCCCTACTTGTATTTAAAAGACAATTTTATTCTTTTAAGCAACAGCTGAAAACACCTCTTCATACTGGATTGGTATCCTACCAGTCCGTTATGGTGACAAGACCTACATGGGACATAGCAGCTGACTTAAGCTAATTCTGCCTGTCCCCCAGGCCCCTGAAACTCACAGGACTGCACCCACACAGCCACAAACCTTGGTCAGCCCAACTTGCAGCTCTGGCCAGGGCTCACATCTGCATTACTGCAGTCATGTCTTCCTGACCAGCACATCTTCCCACACGTCCTGCACATCACACATCCTCCACACTCATCCCTCACACTCTTGCACACGGGTGAGATGGGAAACATGCCGTGAGCCCCCTCTGCCTATCACAGGCTGCACACCCTACTTACTCCCTGCATCTTAATTTTGTTACCTCTTTCACCTAAGCTTGAGGTTTTATTCATGTGCCTATCTCCTCTAAAAACAATTTAATATTTGTTCTGCAATTAAAAGACCTCTCAGTCCTTTAGGACTTCTACCCAACCCCACACTTCTGTTGCCCCATTTCCACCCCAAGTTTGCACTCTCCTTATGTATATTTGTGCCTACCTCTTGTGTTGTTTGTATCACATCTCATAAATTTAGGCTGAAAGGTCATAAGGACAGACTGCTGCCTAAATTACAGGCATTTATAAGTTAATTTTCTTTGAGACTAGAGAGGCACATGCTTTTTATTGGATTTTTAAAAGTTGTTTTAATTCAGAGCAAATATTTTGTTGTAACTCAATATTCATAAAAAAGACCCAGGAACTTAAAATGATTGCTACTATAGGAGACAAAAGACAGTATCACCAAATACATATGAAGTGAGCAAGTAGTATGATTTATAAAGGACTATAATCCAAAAGATGGATCATCAGACTGAAAAAAACATCCAGCCACTATATGTTTATCAGAGCTTTTGCAGGACACATTAGCTAAACTCCAAAATAAAAATCAGTTTAGTCACCCAGGAAAACAATTACCCCTAAACACTGTATTTCCAGCCTTGTGTCCATTTATATATTTGCTGAAGCAGCTATACCCCCAAATTACCTTTATACTTGATATATTACCCATATACACAATACAAATGTTTGTCTATACTATTAGTAACTAAACATGCCTGGATCTCAAAGCATAGCTCAACTGGCAAGTCCTTCAGCTTCAAAAATCATTCTGAAAGTGATCCATAAACTGCAAGAGAACAAGAGCTTTGTTGCAAAAGCTCATTTGAAATTTTGGTTTTTAAGAGAAAGTAGGCTTGTGAGCAAACTACAGTTCAGAAGATTACACATCCATAGATAACTACATGCAGTGTCTGACAAGTTACTCATGAACACATACAGCTTTTGCATGGAATCCTAAAGAGAACTGTTTATTTTCATCTCTATATTAAGCCCAGAAATGTTTTTATTATTAATATTTATGGTAACTTTTAGGAAACATTACCTAGAAATGTATAGAGCGTAAATTGTGTATTCACGCAGTTGCGAAACAGTCACACAAGGGGAGCAGTTCTAGAGCAATGTCATGAATTTCAGACTTACAAGGACAACACAACAGAATTTTGCCCTGAATATTTTTTTTATTTAAATAAAAGGTCTATTTTCTTATAGAGAATTTCACGTGTAATTCTGATGTGAAAATAAAACTATCAAAAAACCTTTTCAATGTCTCCTAACATAACGCAGCACTGTAGTGTCATTTGCCTTCAGGTTTGCTCAATGTTTCCAATATTAAAACAAATTTTTAATGGGGTTAGATCAGAAATTTGACTGAAAAAATGTCTCAGATGAAAAGTTTTGGCATAAGAAAAGTCAAGCAGAAGCAATGTATTTTCAGCAAAATTTGAAAAGACTACATTATAAATACATAGCTCATTTTTAGATTATAGGAATGTAAAAAAGCTGCTTTCACATGTGGTTTCAGTTATCAAGAGGAAATTCTTGGGGCTGCAAGTCAAAGCACAGATGAGACATGAGGCCCAGATACACTACAGGTTACTACATTAAGTATTTTAGAGTCACCAGAAAAATCAATATACTCCAAATTTGACAAAGATTCTATCTTTTTTCTCATCTGTCGAGTTCCTTGAGGGCAGACCTGCACTTTGTCACGACACTTAGATGGTAACTTTCAGACAAGGAACTTTGCAGAGGTTAAAAGCTGAACTGCCTTCACCCCCTACCCCCACCCCACACCTATAACATTCTGGCAAGGGCTAGGATAGACAGGATTAACACCAAGGAAGGTAAGAGGCCTCAGCCCATGCACATTGCCTCCATGCAGCATTCATGCACCCTGCCAGGTGACACTCTTGCCCGTGAGGCAGAACTGTAGCGGTGATGACATCACTCCGCTCTCATGTGAGTCAACCCACATGGGGTTAAAACCAAACCAGTTTATGGTACTGTACTGCAATGCAACAAGAAACATCTGCCACAGCCACTGGGTGTCTTTGGTCCCAGTGCTGAGATCCTGAGATGGACCAACACCACTTGAAGGTACCAGCAAGGCGTTGGTGACCTCAGGGTCAGACCCCAGGTGTGCTCCATGCTCTTTCCTTCCTCCAACTCTACCACCTTCCCTTTGAAATGGTCTCATTCCTAGGAAAAGCCCTCAGCTGCTGCCAGGTCCAGCTCACCTGGCCTTTTGGGGACACACAACCCCAGAAGATATACAGTTCAGCAAGTGCCTCCAGCCATGACAGGAACCACCACAGCACCCACCTGCACAAAGACAGTTTGTGAGCGCTGCCGACCTCTAAGGATGAGCTCATAACATCCAGTCTAAGCTTT